>NC_056735.1:1275485641-1275573141 GCF_019279795.1 Protopterus annectens
TATATCAGCAAATGGTGGATCTAAACCAAAAAAGGAAGGTGGTTGCCAAACGTTAACCAGGCCTGATGTTTTCAAGCTTATTCTATGCTTCCATTAGGAAAAAAAACATCTGTTGTGGGAGAAGAATACAATGAAGGAGAAAAAAGAGGCTGGGGCTATTTTTAACCAGTAGGAAGAAGAGACTGAAGAATAAAACATACATACTGTTGAGTAAAATTCTTGGAGCTAATGGCATTGTGGCAGGAATCACAGAAATCTAGGCACAAAATATAAGGAATGGGAAATGATGATGATCTAGAACTGAGAAGCCATAAATACTTGCATTTGGAATAGATGAAGAAGTGCTGTATTGTATGTAAGAAAGAACACTGACCATCCATTAGAAGAGTAGATCAAATAATGGTGGGAGGTATTTGGGTGTAGTAGAGACCATAGCAGCTGTATTCAAGGACAGAGAAACATATTGCAAATACTGTGCTTATAAATGGGAAAACAGTTTTTTTTAGAGATTAGATTCAACCAAAAATATGTTAATGCTAATTTCATTGTGATGTAAGTTATATTGCACAGGAATGTTCAAAAAAAAGAATTGGGCAATATGGGAAGAGGGGACATTGTACAAATAATTATAATTTACTATATAGGAAACAAAAAGAGGTGAGACTCTTCCAATCTGATTGCCCTACACTGGAGAGAGAAATAGTAGAAGAAGAAGAACCCCAAAAAAGACATGTAAAATATAATGTTATAGTAGGAGAAGATAATGAAAAACTTGATTCAAAGGATATAAATAATGAAGAAATACAAATGGTAAAGATAGGTAGGAGTGACATAATAACTGGTGATAAGGAATTTTGCATACAAGAGCAAAATCTAAAATTCGACAACTATCTGCAACTCACAACTGCTCACAAACTTATCTTTAAACTCTCTGTCTGTCCCACCCTCATTTCTATCTTCAACTTCTACCTCCCTAGCAGGCCCCCCAGATCTCAGAATCAGCACCTTTTTCAGGTACACAAGCCTAACTGCTCTCCCAAATAACTTCTCCTTCTCGCTCTATAAAAAAAAAATGAATATGCTACCCCAAAAATCTCAAAAATAATTCAAAATGTCACACACACATACCACTCTCACTCCTGTACTGTAATTGCACTTATAATATCACTATATATATATAATAATATATCCTATATTTCTTTCACACTCTTTTTCTTTTTTAAAAATTTTTCTAAATTTTAATTATTTCTAAATTATTCTTTTTCTTTGCTTTTACTTTTTTTTTTTGTGCACTTTACTTTTTTTGCTTTTTTTTTTTTAATTTTGTAACTTTTTGTATTGTATTGTGTAGTAATTGTATTTTTTATATTGTATATATTTTTTGTTTTTTCTTTTCTTTCTCTTTTCTCCTGGGCTCCACTGAAACTTCCTGGGATCTTCTTGTAACACCTTCTTTAGTAAAAAAAATAAAAATAAATAAAAAATAAAAAAATAAAAAAAAAAAATAGAACAAAATAAAAAAAAACTTTAAAGGTAATGCTACTGTATTGTTGAAATTTTTTTAAAATTATTATTTTTTAGTATTAGTTCGTTTTAGATTTTTTTTTATTTTTGTTTGAGATTCATTTTGTTTTGTTACCTTAATATGTTGTTTTGTTACCTTTATAGTTTTTCAAGTAAGTTAAACAAATGAAAGAAATTAAAGAAGGATGCTTAAGAAACAAAAAAAAAAAAAAAAAGGATAAAATATAGATTTTGACTTTGAATTGACTATGAATATAAATGAAATGAAAAATTATCTAGAGTTGAGTGGTGTAAAAACTAAGAACAGATGTCATTTTTTTTACTGGACACTAGCTGAAAAAAAGAAGAAAAAGAGGCACAACTGAGGAGAAAAAAAAATTGGCTTATTTATTTTCTTTTTAATTTTTAATTTGCTTAGTGTTTGTAATTTGTAATACCAGGCTAAGTTAGGCATAATTAGAGTTCATGAAATTAGTATTGTCCTTCTGTAGCTAGTACAGCATATTTAACTATGATTGTAAATTTGTTTTATATTTTTTATCCATGGTAATTGATCCGTTTCAGCTGTAAACTGACTGCTGTCTGTAATCTAAGTGTAAAGTGTGTCATTAGAATAGTAGTATTGATAAATATATATATCACTCCCTCACTCCTCTTCCACTCAGACACCATTTTCCTTCACAGTGCAGGTATGTGTCTTAAGTTATTACATTTCTACATGTTCTAAGACTGTGTAGAATAGACCTTGACAATGTGTTGTATTTGTATCAATTTCAATCAAATCAGATAAGATTTATGTATATTGAGCCTGTGCCCTTTAACAAGTATGCATGTAATTTCAATTGTTGGTGTTTTGGTATATATCACACTGTTTTGACATACTGATTAATCCAATGAATGCTCTCTAAGTCTTGATGTTATACTGGGTTTATCAGAGTAGTGCTGTGTTCTGATAATTTACTGTGTACAGCTCTATACACTGTATTGCTGTGGTGTGTCTATCAGTATACCCCCTGTTAACCTATTTTAACCTAACATTCATACACTTATTCATGCACTTTCTTACCGTCTCTCTACTCGCACAATACCCCATGTTCTCTTGGTCTTACTCACCATGGTTTTTCCTTCATTTCTAGCAGTACGAATTAACTTTATTGCCTCTACATAATATTACAGTTTTGCACAGCTTTTTTTCCTTTTCTTTCCTTTCAGAGCCTGTGGTCACCTCATCCAGCCCTGACTCTGATACTGAAGGAGCTCTGCCACAAGGCTCAACTCTTGAACATTTTCACTGAGAATATTGTCACTGTGCAGTGTAAGTAAGTTTAACATGAAGAGCCCTGCTGCACATTTACTGTAACAACATGCCTGCCCTGTGCTGGAAAGTGGCTGTGACATTCCCCTAAAGCAGTCATCCTTGTCCTCTAAAGACCGTTTAGTAAGCGCCCTACTGTCCCTTCTCTTGACCAATAGACTGCACTGTATATGCCAGTTACTTGGTCTCCTACTTTCCTGGTTTCTGTGTTCAATAAATGAAAGTAAACCTGTTATACTTTACTGCTCCTTTGTAATTGCTCTGTATCAGTTGCAAACTGATTGATTTCTGTAATAATTGACCTGAGGGTGGGAGGCTCACTATGCACACCCTTGTCATGCTTGCCTTCGCTTTGCTCTCCTATCCCCAGTTCTCCCCCTCCCCCTATTACTCTACCATTATGTTTCTCACATACACACTTCACCTGTGACACCCATTCCCTAACCCCCCACAAACAACTTTACTACTGTCATACAAACAGTCATATTTCTATTTTCTAGTTTCCAATGTCCATCTAACATTTGGTATCATTCCAATAACCATTCCCTCCCCCAATCTTCCACAAACAACTGTACTAGTATCATGCAAACAATTCTATTTCTAGTTTTATATTTTCCAATTTCCATCCAACATTTGGCATCATTGCTAGTAACCTTCTTCCTCCCATATTGCTTTGCACTATATCCATTTATGGTCAGACTGCCCCCCCCAACACTACTTATCCATTATATTGCATTTCATCTTATATTTTCCACAAAGAAACTCTCAATACTTTTATCTTAACTACATCTTCATATTCTACAGTTTCAAACCCTTCTATTTCTTACATTTCAGAAACATAACAGAATATACCAGGACAACCTTAATCTCTTTCTTCAGAGAAAACACTTCCTTTCTACCTACCATGTACCAGCTTTCATTTTCCAGCACCAGTAAATATCCTACTGCCCTGCAGCTTCTTGCTACCTTCATGATTCCTATTTCCTCACTACCTGCCATCAATAAAATACAGATCCCTTTACTTAATCATGCTAGTCTTCAGCTTATCCTGTATTCTTCTCGTACAGCGCTATCTCTCATCCTGCCATTACTCTGTAATAGCTGCCAGCATTTCTCCAACTCTGTCTCAACCACCGATCCACATTTCCTCCTAAACTCTCCACACATTCCACCAAACCTATTTAGTGCTGCCCCTCAACCTTACCCTAAATATAGAATGATTAGCTCCATTTCAACTCAAATCAAAATAATATTAAGTGGAAAAATACTCTCCAAAAACAATAATCAGTACTTCCCCAATATAATTAAATCCTCCTAGGAGGAGACATTCACCCTAATCTTGGCTACACCTATCATGACCAATTTCAAGACAACTACCTTCCACCTAGTACTCTTCCCCCAAAACTGCCTACCCCCTCTGCGCTGGTAATCCTATAAAACTACTGAACTACATGCCTATATTACCCAACACACGTATGATATTCTCTGTATAACTCAAACTTGGCTTAAACTAGCATAAATGAGTATGAAACCACCCATCAATGTATAATATCATCCATAATGACCACTTTTCCCCTACAACACACAAATACCAAAATTCACTTCAGCATTGCTTTTTTTACTTTCCTGAAAATAAACAAGTATATATCATTGTGTTTTACATCCCTCTTGCCAACAGTACAGTAACACTGGATGATAGTCTATATTGGATATCCATAGCAATTCCAAAAATACTACTAGATGATGTTAGTATCAGCTGGCTGAACATAAACTGTAACTCCTGAACATCTAGCATGAATTTAAATGCTTTCTCAGAACTAATTAATAGCACCACACTTTATGGCATGACAGCAAATTCCTTATTAGACTGGATCCTATTATCAAGCCCTAGGAAATTCACCACCAGAGGTACAGTGTCAGATTCTGTCAGTGATGATCTCCCATTCAGTGCAATCAGTCATCTCTCACATCCACTCAAACAACAAAGTTATAAAACAACATGCAATCTGTCTGAGGTTAACCCAGAAATATACAGTACTACAATATCATCTATTAACTGGAACATCCTAAAAATGCTCGCATGACATGATGATGTTAATGAATTCACTACAACTTTCCTAAATATCCTTGTACTCTCTAGAAGAAAGAGACTAAAAATTAATGCAATTTGGCTATCCAAACAGAAAAAAGAATGCTAATGCAGTATAAAGAAAAAGAGTGGAAAGAATGCCAAAATATGAAACACCACAGTATCTCAGAAACTTCAGAATTCTCTATAACCGTGCTAAAAAGCAAATAATGAAGACAAAAACTATAATACAACTTTCAGAACAATAGTTAACACAACCCTAAACAATTCTCATCAGCCATTAAAGAAATTTCACATTCTGGCCAAAAATTCAATCCTGTCCACTCAAAATTGCAATAGAATTAATCTCTTGCTTCATAAATAGTATAGCATCTGTAACTAAGGATTCCCCAACATCTAGTCCCAGTCCTGCCAAACATCCATATGTCACCACATCCAATTTCACCTTCAAACCTGGTATCACATCCTATATAAAACTACTCTTAAACAAACAGGCTGTGCTTCATCTGACGACCTTCCAAGTGAGCACCTCAAAACAGCAGCCAATCTCAATCCTTATAAATAAGTCAATCCATGAACCCCACATTCTCCCTCTTTGGGAAAAATCACACATATCCCTCTACACAGTGGAAGAAATTCAGCAAACATCACTAAATTTAGACCATTAGAAATTTTATCCACCCTGGCGGCCACGGTGGTGCAGCAGTTAGCATTGTCGCCTCACAGCAAGAGGTTCCCTAGTTCAATCCTTGGCTGGGGTGCCTTCTGTGTGGAGTCTGCATGTCCTCCCTGTGGTTGCGTGGGTTTCCTCCGGGTGCTCCGGTTTCATCTCAAAGACATGCTGTAGGTGGATTGGACACTCTAAATTGGCCCTAGGTGTGAGTGTGTGTGTGTGTGTGTGTGTGTGTGTGTGTGTGTGTGTGTGTGTGTGTGTGTGTGTGTGTGTGTGCCTTCTGTGGAAGGTTGGGCACTGGGCTGGCAACTCGACACTGTAAAACTCCACTGCCAATCATGAGCAGACATGTGATCCGCTGTGGCGATCCCGAAAAGCCGAAAGAAGAAGCAGAAGCGATCTTATCCACCCTCAACAAAATACTTGAAAAATGTATTAAAAAACAATTGCTAAACTATCTCATGCAAGAACTCCTATCCCTCACACAATACAGCTTCTGACCCCCCCCCCCAAGAGTACCAACACTGCACTTCTAACCTTTATAGATGCTTTCAACAAAGCTTCAAGTGTCCTCACTAGGTCTATCTCAGCAAACTCTTCTATAGTTCACAAGCTGCTTGTTCAGTAGGTATCAGTCAATAAAATGCCACTCCACCCTCTTTCCATACCTCTCAGTAACCACTGGTGTACCACAATGCTCTGTCCTTAGTCACCTCCTTTTTAACATTCTCACCAACCCTTTCCACACATCCACATGACAGGCCTCCCTAATACAATACGCAGATGACTCCACACTTGTATGTACATCTGACAACATGGCACATCTCCAAAAAATGACTTAAGGAGCTTTCAAAATTGCATAAAAAAATCACTAAATCTGGGGATGCTTTACATAGCCAAAAACTTTCTCATCAATGCAACTAAATCTACATTTGCCAATATTTACTCCTCTCACTACTTTATGCTGATCCCATCCTTACTAACCTCCAAGCATTACAAAATCAAAACTTGAACAATGCTATAACAAAGTGGCTAAATTTGCAGCACATACCCTTTTCAGATTGAAAAGCCTAAATTGGTTATAAGTACCCCATGAACTAACTTATCAACTAACATATGCCCATCTTCTTACCACCTATAAAATTATCCGGAATCCATCTGTCCAGTACTAAATAACATTCTACATAACTATGTTCTCAGTCAGTCATTATGATCCATTGACCAAAAACACATGTCTATCCACAAGCCTATCAAATCTGCTGGGCATGGTCTGTACCTGTACCATGTTGCTAAGGCCTAGAGCTCCTTACCTGTATCCATTAGGTCAATACCCTTCCTCCAGTCCTTTAAAACCATTCTGAAAGACTTTCTAGCCAAAATTTGGCTCTGTTCTTGCCCAACCCCAAGATAAACTATATTTTTAAATATGAACAAGTTCATACATTATACCTCCATACTCCCCCTTCTTCACTCACTTCCTTACTTTAATGAATTTCTCTCCCCCTGACTCTGTATCTGCCATATGTTATATGCCATAACACTCTTTTTCTCCTGCTTCATATTGCAGTTCCTGTTTGCATTATACTAACTTATCTTTATTTTTTCTAAACCAGATAAAATGTCTATAAATATTAAATTATTGCCATATAAGTTGTGTCTAGTCTTAACCAGTGTTTTCACATTATGTTTCATTTGGTATAATTGTTTAAAAGGTATTTTTTATTTTTAATGTATTATTTTTGAAGATTGTTAAATTAGTTTTCTTAAAATATTTGTGTAATACTTTGGAGCTTTTCTCCATGGGCCTTTACTGAAAATGTCCACCTACCCAGACGGACTTTCCCAGTAATCAAATGTCAATAAATATATACATACATACATACATACATAAATAAAAAATCAATAGACCTGGTTCTCTGACTACTAAGAACAATGGTAGTTTCTTTTTACTAGACCTATTGCTTCTACTATGATTGGAACTGTCTGGGCATGTTTTTTCCAAGTTGCTCTCATTTCTGCTCGCAAATCTTAGTATTTTATGACTTTGCATTTCTTTTTATGTAAGACAGTGTAATTACTGGGTATAACTATTTTAATGATCAGTGCTACTTTTTCTTTTTTCATGGACTTCTATATCTGGCTTTCTTGCTTTTTTTGTGAGCTGTTGGTAATGGGTAATCCCATGTGATATAAACTTCAACATTCTCTAAAATGCTTTGTGGTTCATGTTTCCATGCATCTCAGTGACTTCTATATTGTAGTGTTGGTACAATTGCCAAGTACACAGGCCCTCTGCCATGAGTGTATCACACCCAGCAACAAGATGCAGCAATGTTTTCAGTGATCTTTGGAAACCAACTTGTATGTAGTCTCCTGTCATGGACTGCCATTATTAACTTTTCGCATTAGGGTTTCAATTCACCTCCCTTTAGCCAGTCCTGTGTCAAATCTTGGTCAACACGAGGATGTTCCAGAAGCTCTGTACGTGCTCCTCTGTACTTGATGCTTTTCCTTATATTCTCTCTCGCTCGCTGTTTTTCTTTTTTTTTTGCCAAATTCAGTTAGTGTTTCATTTTTGTCTACTTCTGGTTTAATTTCCATCCCCTTACATCCCTTTATTCTGAAATATTTCTGTTAAAATGAGCAAAGATGTCATCTTAACTTCTTCTCCTCATGTTTTACAACTTTTACCATGTCTGGCTCTGACAAGGTCAGCAAATATGTTTGCAATCCCGTGATTGCAGATCTATACATGTGGTCACTTTTGAGGAGGCCTCTACCCCCTTCACAACAAGGTTTTTGTGTCCAAATGATTCAGTGATTTTTGGGGCCAATCAATCAACCCAAAGCTGTAAGTTAGTACAGGAACAACAAATTGATTTCTAGCTTGGACTTTATTCCTAGATGTCAGATGAGTTTTAAATAGTAGTTGTAGCCTTCTGATTATTCAATACCACCCTCCTGCTTAAGTTCCTTTATATCACATTCCTGTCCCAGACTGATACTTTGGTGCTGCTTTCTTTTTTTAAATGTTGCATTTGCACATTTATCAAGGCCAAATGTCATCTTATATCATTTGAAAAAGCATTAACAATTTGCAGAAGGCCTTCAACTCCTCATCTGATGAACTATACAATTTTAAGGCATACACACAAAATAGATGAGAAGTATTTAAACAAGGCTGTTTTCTGGTAGCCAAAAAGTAATCATAGCCTAATCTGTTAAGTAAACAGCTTAATGGATTAAGAGCAAGAAAAAATAACAATGGATGAAAAATAGTCACTGTCAAATATCCTCATTTTAATTTTTATCCCTGGGATAATAATTTGCTGTTTGTCATGACTGAGCTGCAAAGTGGTTTACCACTGCTTCATAGTCACTGTAATGTAATTAATTAATGTAAGGTGTACCTACATCTGTAAACATTCTATTATCCATGAATGTGTGATGCTGTCAAATGATTTTTCTTTTTTTTTTAATTTATTCATCCCATACTTAGAGTTTCACCTTTTTCAACTCTATTATTACTTTGTTTAGCAGCAAATGATCCTTTTCCACATGACTGTCTTTTATTACATGTTGTTCTGTTGCTGTAATTGACTTTTTCCAAATGACTATAAACTCTGGGGAGAATTTAATAAAGCCTACACATTTTTTTCTGTGTAGGCATCATGCCACTCTGCTTACATGGGTATGAACATTTTTAGATTCAGTAAGCGCTGCTGAGTAGCATGCACACACGCTCTAACACGGAAACTTCTGTGGCATGCAAATCACCTCATAAGGAGGTGCATCTCATGAAAATGAGGCAGGTAGAGTGATCCAGCAAGCAGACAGGCATCTGTTTAGACCCTGTGTCAATGTCTGTAGTGTACGTGGAAAATTCCATGTACAGCAGTGTAGACAGACAAAAGGGGTTGTAAAAATTGGGATATATGGACATAAATGTTAAAACACATACACATATGAGAAAAACTATTATCCTGTATGTCAGAAAAATTAAAGGAAATAACTTAAATTTTTTTTTAATAATCTGGACATGTTTGCATGGTACGGTGCAGTGAACAAACATGCTTTACAGAAAAAAAAAAAAAATAATAATATTATGTGACAGAAATGTATTGCAGGACTGTAGATGGTGTCCCTACAATGGTGCATTGGTGCTGTTGCTAATGCGGTTTGGCTCTGAAGTTTGTAGTTTCCAAGTTGTGAGCATGGATACTTATGCAAATGAGGTAGAGTTACTGAATAGCAGAAAGGAGTAATCATGTCCATATATCCCCTTCATCTAGGCTTAGACCCGTGTTGCTGTTTACACAGGATGTAGCTGACACCGGAGGGAGGTGTCTACTGACTTTTAAGCTAATTTCAGCTTAGATGCATGTGTTTGCTTGGCATGCCAGTTGGCTGGGCGTGTCCCTTCATGGGGGTGTGTCCACTAACTTCTAAGCTTTGTTCACCATCTGTGCACATGTTTGCATGGCGTGCTACCGTGCTGAGCGTGTATGAAAAAATTTAATTAGTTTTGACCCTAGTTTAAGCTAAAATAGGGCCATTACATAATGTTAATTATATTGTAGGCATGTGGAATGCATCATAGTTACCCAATCACACATTATGCACCTACAGCAGAGCTCTATAAAGTATGCATACACACAACATTCTGATTTTTCCCAAATACTCTGGACCATTGGAGTACAGACTTGGGAATTTTAACTGAGATAATGCTAGGGGCTGCTGCAGGACTGCTGCACCTGTATGTGCTAGATGCTGAAGGCAGTGCTGCTGCTGACAATAGGCCTAGACAGAGAAGGAGAAGAGTGTTCAGGCCCAGGGTAACTTTCCCGGAGCTACTTGAGCTGAATATAGTAGAGTGCTACAAGGTGGACAGGGACATACTGCAAGAACTCACTGAGCCCTGCCAGCCTCAACTCAGACCCATAGCCAACAGAGGGGAACCCATCCCACTGGAAACAAAGGTATGTGTAGCTCTTGGGATACTAGCTGCAAGTACTTTCCAAAGAACAACTGGGGACATGATGGGGGTCTCACAGACGTCAGCATCCAGGGTACTGTGCCAGTTCCTGGATGCCATGCTACCACATGCCAGTGAATGCATTTCTTTTCCCCTCACCGCTGAGGCGAGGACCAGCAATATGCAACACTTCTACCATGTAGCACACTCGACTGAAGTGCTGGGTGTCATAGATTGCATTCATGTACACATTAAGGCACCACCCAGTGAGGAGGGTAGAATCTGTGTCAATCACAAGGGGTACCACTCCATCAATGTGCAATGCCCAGGGGATTATCATGAATGTGTGTGCTGGCAGCCCTGGCAGTTATCACGACTCCCATATCTGGCATGCATCACAGTTGTACCAGATGTTTGCTAGGAGGGAAATCCCGCACAGCCATTTACTGGGGGGGTGCTAGCTATGCCCTGGAACCAAGGTTGATGACGCACATCAGAGGTGCACACACACCCACCGAAGAACACCATAATGAGGCACATGCACAAAATAGGAACATCATAGAACATGCGTTTGGGCTTCTGAGGGCATGGTTCTGGTGCCTCACTATATCTGGTGCACATATGTTCACAGCATGTGCTATGCTACACAATATGATTCTGCAGAAAGAGCTGCAGCAGGGTCAGCAAAAGGAAGGGATACACAGCCACCCACCAGTGCCTATGTCACCACAGCCACAGTCACAGGAGAACTTGGAGGAGGAACCCCCCTGATGATGGCCCTGTAGGCAGACATAGGCATGTTCAGTATGCCCTGGCCTTGGCTAAGAGACAATGCAGAGCACATTAACTGACAACCTAGGGTCCTAGAGACTGACACCTTACTCCTACTGACATGCATATATTAAAATTGATGCCAGGCAACCCACACAACCTGTACCTATCCATATATTGGTTGTGTACTGCTTGCATCATACAGAGTCATCCCTGAACTACAGTTCTATCAACTGCTGCATTCACAAGGTAAGTCCCTAATCTACTCACTACTTGTAAGGATTACTATAATATAGTATTGTATGTGTAGACCTGCTGTATTTATGCAAGAAGAGATAGTGGGCTATTTGGACACAAGTAACAGCCACATTGGACTATGGTCACCGAGTCCACTAGTGTGTGTTCTTTAATATTCACTAGGCCTCATGGTTGGAATATGTACTACATCAGATAAGGGAGATGTTAAACAGTGGGATCACATGATATTTGGACTACTGTGTATCCCAAAGGGACATGTGCTGTTGTTCCCCCACACCCAACACAGCAGTTTTCCCATATAGCCACATTATCAGTAGGTCATCAGTGGTGTATCAGCAGTCCAGGCAATCTCAGGGCAATGACACAGAAATTGATCACACATTGCATGTCTCACTTAACACAGGAATAACAATGCACATATGTATGCTGTTGATTGTGTGATGAATAACTACTGTCTGGCTGGCAGCTTGGGTGGCTCAGTGGACTATGGAAGTTAGCATGTGTGATGCTGTTGGTTCAAATCTGAAAGTATCCACATCTTTTGCATGTGAGGTATTATTATGTTGGTGTTTTTACAGACTGTCAGTCTGTGTCTGGTGTAACATTATGAACCTCTGTCACATATTAATTACATCAGACAGCTGGAGAATACCATGGACATTTGGAGTGAAGTGCAGTACTGCAGAAACAGGGACTGATGTCAGTGTCTGTAACACACAAAATCCCGGTCTGGAGTGCAGGTAGATGTGGCCTGGAGTCACTTTATAGGTACTGACAGTCCCACTGAGAATGCCCATACACTTAGTTAAACTGAGCACAATTCTGTTGCTCCTTGGTCAAAATGACCTGTTATGTATAGATATGCCTATGTATACATATATGTATACATATCTATCTGTCACTCTCTCTCTCTGTCACATACATAGTATATCTATCTCTGTATTTTCAAATAGATATATACATATATATATAATATATATATATATATATATATATATATATATATATATATATATATGTATATATATATATATATATATATATATATACGTATATATATATATATATATATATATATATATATATATATATATATATATATATATATATATATATATATATATATATATATACACACACACACACACACACATATATATATATATATATATATATATATATATATATATATATATATGTGTGTGTGTGTGTGTATCCCCCTGCCAAACAACTGAGAATCCCTCACTGACTATCAGACTGCAATGGTTCTGTACTTTTTGGCCCTGTAAGTTGCTGTTGACTTCCAAACTTCCCTCTTCTACAAGGCCTGCTGATGTCATCTACCTTTAGTCTACCAGCTGCCAGTGTAATGTTAGACTTAAGCTGTGGCATACGCGATATGTACTGTGATCTATATTGTGCAAGACTAGAAAGGTAGGGGATCTAATCTCAGTGCAGACCACTTGGTGTGTGTGTTTGTATGTGTGTATGTGTGTGTATCCCCCTGCCAAACAACTGAGAATCTCTCATTGACTATCAAACTGCAATGGTTCTGCACTTTTTTGCCCTGCAAGTTGCTGCCGGCTTCCAAACTGCTCTTTTCTACAAGGCATGTTGATGTCATCTACCTTAAGACTACCACCTGCCATTGTAATTTCAGACTTAATCCGTGGTGTGTGCGATAAATACTGTGATCTATAGTGTGTAAGACTGGATAGGCAAGGGTTCTAATCTCATTGCAGGCCACTTGGTGCATGTGTGTATGCCTGTACTGCATAAGTATGATCATATCAGTAACGTAGAAAGAGGTAGGGTTTTGCAGAATTTTATTTGTAGCAAGTGATGTGGCCCTCCAAATGCCTGACACTACTAGGCCTGCTGATGTCATCAAGCATAATATGTCCTAAACTGATAGTACTATCACAATGAGGTGTGTTGCTGGATCATGTACTGTGATCTGTAGTGTGTACCATTACATGGGTAAGTGTTCTAATCTACATACAGCCAACTTCCACAATATGTGTGCTGTGCTGTGTCCTGTAAGCAGTAATGGGAAGTGTTGCTAGCCTCAGTAAAGGGTCTATATTATATATTCAAAGTTTCAAAACTTCAAACCTCATATGTTCGACAACATATGAGTGAAGTTTGAAACATCGAAAATATAATACAAAATTCAAAAAAAAAACTTACCTCAATGCTCTGAGCAGGGGGACAAGCCACCCTGCCCCCCCACATCCCCTCTACTTAAATATACCTACTCTAAGATCACACTTCAGTGCAGAAATGGGAAAATTTCCCATTCTGTGCCATACAAAACCATTGCTTTTCACCTTTGAACTTTTTAAGGTTCAATCATATGGTGTCGACCATATGACATTTGAAATTTAAAAAGTTTCAATAATTAATAGGGACGCTCAATGTAGACATGTTTGTGTGTGTGGCTGTTAAAGCATTTTACATCAGCTTATGAAACCACAGGACATGTGAACTTCACTAGCATAATGTCCATCAGCCATCACAATCATAGGCAACTGTATACCCTTATTTACATGATCATCACATATTGCCCCAGTCCAAGAAGAACAAAGGCAGAAGCATGTGGTGAAATGGCAGTTGCCCAGCCAATCATACAGATGGCATGTATTGAAGTGCTCTGCTTGCCATTAGCCAGGGTTCTCTTTCAAAAGTGTGTTAAAGTAGGCTAGACACATCTTTCCCACCAGCATGTATTATTAACATCACATACTAGGTTAATGTCATTAGAATGATTAATCCATGTACTATGCTACCTACAAATATGCAGCATTTACAATCAAGCACCATCACACATTGCCCCATATGCAAGACAGAGATCACCTATGAGTAGTCTATATGCCAAAGGCTACATTGACACTCATTTCAGACAATCCCCATTGAGCACAAGCTGAAGTCATGAAGTTACCTTGTGAGAGACCATACTGTTGTGTGCAAGTGCCAGTACTGCCCGGAAAGGTCCATTACCAAATGGCCATTGCACTTAGATATTGGCATGCTGAGGAAAGAGTACATGGAGGTTATGAGTATATCCATTATGGGTGATTGTGCCCACAGCTATGACATATGATTCCCATCATACTCAGGCATGTTAGGTGCAAACCTGTGTGGCCAGATCTGTGTGCCCAGTTCTTTCTCCTCTGAGTATGTACATCACATGTTGATACTGATGTGCTACTTACCGAGTACATAGGTGTTAGTGATTGAAATTATACTACATATATATATTTGCATGGAGTTTATGGTCATTGCTATGTCAACAGGCATTTGTTCATCAATACCCTCTTGTAGTATATTGACATAAGTCACAGATTCCATGAGTGCTCACAGTTTACAGGCATCAGCCAACATTGTTAGCCACAGACATTCAGTATTCATTTGTGTTGTGGTTAAATGGATTCCAAGCACTAGAGGAACCAGGACTGAGCCCTGTTAAACAATGTTGCTTACAGATCAGATATTGAAGGCGGATGTCCCTGTGTTGAGTATGTGTGCCATCAGTGGGCCACTTAGTGACCCCTACAATGATAGTACCATGGCTGCCTAAGTGGGTGCTTTGTAAGTGATGCCTGAGTGGGGGATATAGTCAGACGGCTCAGTCCAGGGAATTGTATGCCCTGATGTACCCTCACCCATGTTCTTGGTGACTGCCTCGGAAATGTCCAGCATGTTTAACAGTCATGATCCCCCTGTCAGACATCCAAACTGTGTACAATTAACTGTGCGTAGATCACATATATGTGTGCTGAGCAGCTCCATGATGATTGCCCCTATGGCCATACAGATATGGATACTCAGGCAAAGAGGTCTATAGTTCGGATGGTCAGTGCATGCACCACCTTTGTGCAAGGGCCTTTATCCAGTCAGCTGGGGTCCAGCCAGTGGTTTTAGCATGATTGCAAAGTTTTCCCAATGGTGTTAGTAATCCTTGACAGATTCCATGTAGGATGCAGCCTGGAATGTTAGCATGTCCAATAGATGATGTGTATCCTCCATAGTGAGGCCATTTATGACCTGTTCTGCAGATAAGGAAGTTATGAGACAGGTTGTAGGAATTCAAATCAGAGCAAAACAGACCAGTAAGCTAAAAAATCAGCAAACCTTGAGTCCTGGAATTCTTCACAAAACCTTTAATAAACGTAAACCAGACCACAAACGGAAAAAGGACAAAATGCTCCACAATCCAGAATACTAAGTGCTTTCACCCGCTCAAATGGGGCATCATTAGAGTACAAAATACATTGCTTTGTCATCCCTTATGTACTGCATTCAAAATTCAATTAACAATCAATCAGTCAATTAGCTGATAGTTAAAAAGTCAGTAATCATAATCTTAAAGGTAAAATGAACAATTCAATATTATTTGAGCAAGACTTGTGTAGACAAAAATTATAGTGACCAATAATAGATGTAAAAAACAGCTATAAATATAAATATAATATTTAAAAGTGCTCTCAGTGATGTAGATATGAAAATGTATAAAATGTAAAATGTTGAATGTTCTGAATTAAACTCTAAAAGGTAGTGTGTAGATAAAATAGAATACAGTTAGTTAAAATATGTGTAATTATTATATTAATTCAAGATAAATAAATAAATATAATTAAATACAAATAATCAAATGTATAAATGTATATAAAATTGCATATAAATATGAAAATAAAAATGACAATTTATAATATAAATATTGATACATATACATATGGAGAATGAATATAAATAGTGATGTTAATTATGACCATAAGTTAATATACAAGAATTAAATAAATGTAAAAATTATGTTTCAAAAATTTTTGATTCTAAGTATTTAAATACTGGCATTAATCAAAACTAACATAGACAAAACATTGACTCAAAAAACAAGAAGGTTTGAATATAAAACTAAATTCATATAAACTGTGATCTTAATTTTAGTATGCTAGAAATAGCTATTTGTTCATTAAGGCCTGGCCGTTTGCAGGCATTGAGACTGAGTTGCCATAAACATTCTTTTGCTTCTAACAATGTTTTATCATCTCCACCTTTGTGTTTGTTAAATGGTACCTTGTCAATAACAAAAAACAAAAATCTTTTAAAATTATTACAAGTTGTAGTATGGTTGAATAACGTGTTGGTAGATATGTGTCTTTTAACATGTGTTTTAAGTTTTCTAATAGTTTTCCCTATGTAAAATGCTTCACATGCAGTGCATGTTGCAGCATAAACAACCATACTGGTATTGCAATTACAGTGACCAGGGCATTTCAAGGTTTTCCCATAGTTGTATATAGAAATGTAAGGACCATCATGAATAAATCTACATACATGGCATGACCCACATTTGCTCATCCTAGAATGTCTCAGTTGTTCACTGTTATGATTGTTCTCAAAAATGTTTTCCAAATTTTTGCCTTTACTAAATGTAATTTTAGGTACCGTTCCTAAAATACCAGAAAGTTCCACATTTGTGTCTACAATACTAGTCCATAATTCTTGGACACAATTAACAATCTCATTGTTAGAAGCAAAAGAATGTTTATGGCAACTCAGGCTCAATGCCTGCAAACGGCAAATACTTAGAATCAAAAAATTTTTGAAACATAATTTTTACATTTATTTAATTCTTGTATGTTAACTTATGGTCATAATTAACATCACTATTTATATTCATTCTCCATATGTATATGTATCAATATTTATATTATAAATTGTCATTTTTATTTTCATATTTATATGCAATTTTATATACATTTATACATTTGATTATTTGTATTTAATTATATTTATTTATTTATTTATTTATCTTGAATTAATATAATAATTACACATATTTTAACTAACTGTATTCTATTTTATCTACACACTACCTTTTAGAGTTTAATTCAGAACATTCAACATTTTACATTTTACATTTTATACATTTTCATATCTACATCACTGAGAGCACTTTTAAATATTATATTTATATTTATAGCTGGTTTTTGCATCTATTATTGGTCACTATAATTTTTGTCTACACAAGTCTTGCTCAAATAATATTGAATTGTTCATTTTACCTTTAAGATTATGATTACTGACTTTTTAACTATCAGCTAATTGACTGATTGATTGTTAATTGAATTTTGAATGCAGTACATAAGGGATGACAAAGCAATGTATTTTGTACTCTGATGATGCCCCATTTGAGCGGGTGAAAGCGCTTAGTATTCTGGATTGTGGAGCATTTTGTCCTTTTTCCGTTTGTGGTCTAGTTTACGTTTATTAAAGGTTTTGTGAAGAATTCCAGGACTCAAGGTTTGCTGATTTTTTAGCTTACAGGTTGTAGGAATGTCATGTGTCACATGTGGTGAGGACAGGGGAGTGAAGTTGATGCAGAATCTGTGGGACTACAGGTTAGCTATAAGTACAGACCCAATATATGTGGCATCATTATGTATGAATTCACCGACAATCTGTGCCTACCCTTTGAGGTTACACATATAACTACACTGTGCATTGTGGTTCTGCTTTGTGTGGGTGGCTAATTTTGTGGCATACTGTGTCTACATAACATCACAAAAAGACTGTGTGGTTGTTTTAGCTGAGGAGGTTGTGCCTCCATTTTCGGGGGATACACCCTCACCCCAACTGTCACACAGCAATGTCCACCTCTTATTGTACAGTGTGATACTGGCAGTTGTCCATCAGGCAGGTTTGCTGTGCCATGAGGAGCCTGTGTTCCTCCTGTCAGGTACAGCCAAGTTCATGCAGTTGTAATGCTGCTGGCATAATGCATGGGTGGAGAGCTCTGCATGCTTACCTGTCACATCAGAGGGGGGAGGTGCAGTCAAGCTCTGTAAATCATCCCGCCTGAGGTAATAAATGGCTTTGTTGAAATGTATGTCTGTATTGTCTGCAAGGGGGTTTAGTGCTGGTAGTTCTAATGACAATGATCTGTGGTCAGATCCCACCAGGGAGAACCACACATTGGGGGGCTGCAGTGGCCACCCATACTGGTAAACACATGATGCATTACATTGGCTCCCCTTGGAGGGATGTCACAGCATTGCTCCAGGGCATTGTAGTTAAAGACATAGACTAACCCTTGGGTAAGTGAACTGCAGCATGACTAAGCAACACACTTGGTGGTCACTTAATGTCACCCCATATCATGGGGTAATGATATATCTTGATAGACACACATACATACAAGTACGCGCAATGGGTGTCTGTATTCATGGCGCTGCTCCTGTAACCAGCTATTGCTTGATTATGTGCCTTTCCAGTACTTAATGGCACCTGCAGTGTCTGCTGGAAATCAGTGTTTTACAAAATCTGTATGTGTATCTGTCTTTAATGAGTATATATACACCACCTGCATTACATTGAACACTGTCATTTTGAGGTGTGAATATGTGGATGGACTTGCAGTCTGGTATGGCTGTGGTGCTGTCCACTGCCTTGAACAAGATGTCTGCATAATCCAGAGTGGGGACATTCCACAGAGTGGGGTTCAGTGTTGCCTTACCCACCGTGTAGCAGCATAACCATGATGTTGTATAAAGTGGTCTTCTCATTGCCAACTTTTCCCTGAACAATGCATCTAAGATGCATTGTGGGGGGGGGGGTCAGTAGCCTTGGCCAGTACTCCAAATCTCAAGGGTGAGAGATGAACACCATTACTGGTGAAGCATTGATGTCAGTTGAGCAAGGCATCCCAGGCAGTCATGTAGATCCCTTGACAAGGACACCACACACTAAGTTAATTATTGACTTCCATCAGTTTCCATGTGTTTGGAGCCATCATCCTAGGTGAAGGTCAGCTGCAGCCAAAAGCTATGCATATACCAGCGAGAGACACAGACTGGCTAAATACATTCATGTGTCTGCATACAGGCCAGTGATGTATGTCCCTAATTGTAAACACCTCCAGGAACTATGATGTCAACATTATGCAAACTAATATTCTTGATTTGCAGCAATGCGTGTTAAGGCCTATTGTGTCAACCCACAGACAGCTATATGTGATCTTTCCCATATGTAACCACTTGACACAGGCAACAATGTGTCTCACAATGTAATCACCTCTGACTAAAAGGTGTGATTTTGTGTTTTGCCTCGGGTGTTTGACCAGTGAGAAAGTAGTGTATGCAGTATTATGTGTACTGTGCATTCCAGAGGCAGGATTTACCAAGGTGTCTGTTTTGCAATGTGTCTGGTAAGGACCTGCACACATGCAGGTGTTTGTGATGTGGATGTAGGTGGTGCAGTATGTGAGCAGTGCATGTTAGCATAATGCTCATTGCCATAGGTAATGACTGTTGTTGGAGACACCATGGCAGTAAGGCTTGAAATGCAGTCACATCTGTCACATGTTGTACCTGTTTGTCATATGAGTAGAGGGGTGGTGACACTCCCAACATCTCAGCAGCAGATTCTGCAAAGGTATGGTCATGCTGCCACAACCCTGGGGTTGACAGCCTGATATGCAGTGTTTGTAGGCACACATTGCAGTAAAGATGTGAATGCCCATGCATGCATAAAGGACTTATTCAACTTTGCCGACATTATGCTGGCCTCGCAAGTGTATGATTCCTGTGAAGCAACTAGACAGCACACTGGTTGTTGTGTGACATGATGTGGGAACACAGACATGTGTTTCTGGTACATAACTGTACAGTATGACATGCCTAGGACATGTGGCAGGTAGACACACATTGGCCAACCGTTGCCAGTCCACTGCAGTAGGCCTCACAGCTATGTCATGCAGATATCTACCAGTAATCTGTTGAAAGGCAGGATGCATGACTAGCTGTGAAACTGTTACCTATGATGGCTCACTGCCAGTGTGCTGATTGTTACAACAAGACTTGACATCCATGTCACTGGACATTGTACATTATATTGTGGTGCTACAGCAGTGCTACTAATCCCCCTCTTGTCAGTTCCCTAGTGACATAACACCCATCATGAAACAGATGGCATAACACATGCAAAAGCCAACTGAGTGCCCAGGTTGCTAATCAAGGCATCTACCTTGAAATAGGTATGTGAAGCCTACAGAGCCTTTCATGATGTGGGACAGCTATGTGAATGAATAAACAGGCTGTGTCCTGCTTGTCATCATGGACTTCATAGTAACGTTTTGCGTGTGATGACAGAAAATGTATTGGGGCATGGTATCCTATGTGAGAGTGGTGTTGGTTAGACCAGCAGTAGTAGTTACCAGCCATTGGCAATTCCATGGACTCCCATGCTAAACACTGTCTTCACAAGGTAATTGTGTCCGTCCAATACACACTGCTTGGGTAGTGTCCAACTGTGAAATACCTGTGTAAAACCCCCATCTTACCTTCACAGGGTAAACATATTACACTTCCCTAACATGTTTCTTTGTGCTGTGTACAGACACTTTGGATGACTCTCTTCTTGGAACATGCTGGAAGCAAATGCAATACTTTGCACAAAAGACAACTAGCATATAGTGCCAAGTAGTGTCCCCAGATCTCTGAGTCATGTGACATAAAATGCCATAAAGGGAGTTAACATGGATACGAGCAGTAACACTGTCATACACCTACTGACACTGGACCACACACTGTTTGTTATGTTCAAGGCCAAATCAAGCCTAGCCAACTCTAAGTGGTGGATCCCATTGAGTGTTATATTATGCAATGGATGACAGGAATATTACTCACCCTACCTACCATGGCCTGACAAGGTATTTGACAATATTATGCCAGCAGGCCCTCCTGGAAACTGTGTACATTAATGTTATGCCAGCTGGTGGGTAGGCAAGTGTCTGACAGTCATAATCTGTAAAGATAGCACTGGGAGACCTACACTGCAATGACGCCAGTCACCAGTGGATTTCCCCAGACATCATTAATGGTGTACACCTTCTAGCCATTCTCTCTCTGCAGTCATAACCACAGTCAGTGCCCTCTGATTGACTACATTAGCAGTGATTGCATATCAGGAGCTGTCAATGACTGCACAATACTATCCTTTGGACAGTCATCCACCCCTGTGAAATATAGTAGTGCCCACACACCACAGTTGAGCCATTACTCATGGACTTATGGGCACAGAGAGTAATATAGCCTTTGACTTTCACTGGTCTGTAAGATGTGGAGATGCAGTCAATGTTGTACAACCTAAACAGTAAGGTCTGTGATGTAACTCCCAGACTGCCATTGCTATACTGAATGTGGAACTTATCACACCTATCACTGCATACAGTGGCACCCTTGCTATGTAACTACACAGGCAAATCTTACAGCTGTAGCTGCCGCACAGGTTCCATGGTACAGCAATATACATTGCAGATAACATGTCCTGTGGAGTCCATGTCCAGACCATACATATATAATCTGTCTCTCAAATGCTTTGGAGGGAATGTGTATGGTATAAATAGTACATGCTGAACAGAGAAATATGTAACACATACAGTACACCCTATGTGTAACAGTCCCCCCATGCATGTGAATTACACATCTGCTGTGACACACATCATGGTCAGGTTACACCATGGGATGCAGAACAAGACAGTCATAGCTTTTGTCAGACAAATGTCTGTACTGGACACAGGACACTTGTAGATGGGCCATCTCCAGCACTACAGCTTGTAGATGTGTTAGCTCCCAAAACCCTGGTGACACTTATCAAAGGTATCAGACCTTTTCACAGATTAGGGATGCATGAGTATGCTGAATGATGCCATTGTCCTTGTTAGCCTGTTATACACATATGGACCTATGGAGCCATGCACCTATAATACTGTACTTGCTGAAGACATATTTCTTCTGTGCTGACATATGATCCTGTGCTGTGACATCTATGACTTTATTGCTGCTGTGTATCCATAGGTGTCCCCAACAGAATTCTGAAACAGAAACATGAACAGGTCCATGACACACCTTTCATTTTGTACATATACAGCCATTACAACATCATACAACATAGGGTACACAAAATGATGTGGCTTACTCATTACAATGTCAGCATACAGTATCTGTCAGTAACCACTACAAGTGGCATGGAAAAACAACAATGCATTACACATGCACATGTTAATTTATACAGTCACTCTGTGCATCAGACACATGGCTTCATTTCCCTGCATCGATGATGAGGATGACCGGGATGTGCCAAACATCTCATCACTTGCATGGGTGTTGTGTGGGGGTGCAGGAGGCCTAGGCTGACCCAAAAGGTTGACAGCATGTGTGTCAGTCAGGAAGGGAAGCAGATAAGACTGACCATGGAAATGTGCTGTGTGTGCCTGTAGGTGACCTGCATTTGACAGTGGTGTGTGAATGTGTGCGTGTATACAGGCAAGCTCAGTGCTAGCTCTACATGTGTGTATGTTGGACAGCTTTGAACCATGCGTGGTAGAGCTGACAGTTCACCATCTCTGGACCTGAACATGGGAACTGGCTCTGCCAGGAGTTGCACTGACACCTCCATGCTCAATGCCAGAAGCGGTGCTAGTACCTGATGTTGATTGCTGTCTGCTGGGACCATGCCCTCCATGGGACCACCCAGGACCAAGAGTCCATGGCCTGCCACGTCTTGGTGTGAACAGCACACTTCCCTCTGTAGTGCTGGATGTACTGCCACTACAGGAGCATGATTTTGCATGGCCACATGGACTCTCAGCAGATGGGGTTGCTAACCTACATCCACAAGGCTGATGCTCAACTCCAACCACATGTTCCAGCACAGACACTGTGCATTCCAAGACAGACACTGTCTCAGCCCACCTTCTTTCCACTGCATCAGTGAACCAGTCCAGGGTATCACCAATGTGGTGGAGGCAGTCACATATATCAGACTGTGCTGTATTCATAACTTTGAGCATACATCTGGACTTCCTTTCAGAATGTGCCTGTGCCTTCATGATGACCCAAAACATACACCAAATGAACCATGATGTGACACCTGCAAAAGGTGGTGGATGGACAATAGGCCTCTTATGTGCACCCCTATCAATCTGCCTGTGTGGAACCTCGCCAGCTGTCTGGCTATGGCCAGTGTCTGCACTCACTGGAGCCATAGTTGCCACACTTTTCTATTCCATGTCCCCACCCTCTGACTGTCCAATATCTGTGGCCTTTGGGGTCTGGGTATTTGTAGGCATACTGACTGTGTGCAGTGCCAATGAGGGCAGAAGAGTGACATCAACTTATGGGACAAATCGATCCCCTGAAACCATCACCTGTGCCTCACTTGTGGCCACCATCATCATCAGAGTCTGATGAGACACTGACATCAGGTTGTGCAGGGGACAGAGACCAACCCCCCTGTCACCTGTGATAAGAAAGGAAAAAGCAGAACATTAATACCTACACTATTATGCTCATCAGTACTATGTTGCAATATATGTACAGCTCTATATAGTGTTCGCACTGTTGAAACCCCAATCTCATATAGTAGGACAAGAGGACAGTACTTTTCCCACAAACAGGTGTAGTTACTTGTGAATAAAAGCTCATTACGTAGCAATCTTATCAGCAACAATGAGGTACACTGTTGACATTTCTGAAAACTCTGCACAGTTGCCACATAAATAAATCTGCAATATCCTGACAATACTGTCTCATCTATCAGTGTGGTCACACCTACAAGGCATGCGTATGACTCTAATATGTGTATAGACCGAAAATATCTGTGCAGTTGGCAATCATGCCAACAGTACACCAATCCAGGCAGCAGGCCTAGAATGACACTTTATGGATTACATTGTTGTAAACCTACATCTATAACAAAACAGTGTCATGCTTACCAGGAGCAGGACCATGGACTTGTCTAATACCTGATAGACCTGTTAAAAGTTGAGGGAGAGGTAATGTCAGTTGTACATACATCCATAGATCTCACATTTACAGTACCTACCATGTTAATTGTTATATCGGTCAACATCTGAGCATGCGAGTCAAACTGCAGTTAAATCCCCTCCCCCCAAAGAACAAAGACCTGACACCCATGTAAGATTATGTACACCCTGACACACTGAATGCTACAGTATTACAATAGTGATCAAATTAAGCTTACTTGTGCCCTCCTCTGCCATGGAGACTGTGGCACCCACATCCACAATGTACGATGCCTGGCAGCTGTTGTGTGTACCTAGGTTCACCAGGAATTCCTCAGTGGCTGAGAGTGGTTGTTCTACTGCAGGCCCTCCATCGGCGATGCCACAGTCCCTGACTACATCTGCTGCTCTTCTGTGTAATGTTTTGATCATGTCCGTTGCATGGTGTCAAACCTGCTCAGATGTCCTGTTCTGATGACCTGTGGAATACACGTCATGGACAAGGGCATCCCACAACACTGCCAGTTGTTCCCTGTTTTGCCTCCCCCTGGACAGTAGGAGTTCATGTTGTTGCTGGAGGTCTTCAAGTATAATATCATTCGTCACATCTGCGAAAGATGAATGACATCTTGGGTACATGTTTCCTGAAAAACAACAAAATAGGAACACATGTCAGGATTACATATGTGAAAGCACACTATGTAGAGATATAGCAAGAACAGAAAGGCTGGCAGTATCCACTGTTTGATCACACGTGTCATATTCCAGTGTGCAAACATATCATGTGTGGATACATCTAAGATACTAGCAATAGTCAGCTATTCCTGTGTGTGACATGACAGATACTGCTGTATGATCATACACCCAACACTGGGGTCTATTGTAGTCCCCCAGGGGAAACCCCCGATAATATGTCAAAACAGTAGTGCCAAACAAATAGCAGCATGCTATTACAACCACTATAAAGGGACAGTCCCAGGAGACCAGTGTGCCACATTGAGAAAAAACATTCCACCCTTGATGTATTGTACACCCTCTGTAGGTGTAACGAATCTGGAGATCAATGACGTCATTATTATTACAGTTATAAGTAAGGCTTAATGCTGTAATCCCTATTCCCTGTAAGTATATTCACACATCTGCATCCTGTTGTAAAGGTTACATACCAGATGGAGTGCAAAACTCCTCTGTTGATATGTGGTGATATTTAAGGTTTTGCAAATGCATGTTCTGTGTGCAGAAGGTGTCATACAGAATGGTTCCCCATAGCCAGCAAGTCTGACTTTTAACATGCTTCTCATTAGCAGGTAATTGCCTCTTAACCAGTCTGTGATTCTGAAATACTAATTGCAACCAACACAGCTGATTTGCACTATCATCAGCCAATGACATGCAGCCATTGTACGAGATAAAAGGCCTTCATGTAGATTTGAAGCCCTTTTTGATATGCTGTGCTGGATATTACTGGGGTGAGGAGACTATGTCATCTCAGAAGGTAGGCCTGTAGCAGCTACTTTTACATAGAGGTGTGTGTGCTACAAGCTGCAGTTAATAGGCATAGGCAGAAAGTGTGAACACTTGGAGGGCAACGAGCTGTAGGAGTAACTGTGGGAGCTGTGTAAGGCTTGTTATAAAGGCAGACCTAGAGTGAGGGTACCCATTCCACTCCAATTAAGGCATGTTTTTAAGGTAAGTTAGACAATGGTATCATTAACAGAGTAGTAGGCAACATGTATGTTGTGTCCTTGAATAACATAGGGGATACATATAACATTATGTCCACCATTTTGGCAACTGTCAGGCCACATGTTACAGTCTGGTACCCATGTGGAATGTATATGCTGGCAATCCTTTCATATGCATATGCTAGGTGTGCAGCTGTGCTAATCTGCACTGTGAGTTTGAAAAGATTGTGTACTGCACTCTGATATTAGTGGGCCTCATTTGCATTACCTGAATTAATATCCTCTGCAAATGCATATTAATGCATGACATGACACTTTGTGCACTTATAATTTTTGTATAGGGATATGTGAAGTGTGTTCCTGCCTGCAGGCCTGTGACTTCCATCAGTGAAAAAACGATATTTCATTTGAGATGCATTGTGTGGTTAAAGAGTGCATGATTCAGTCATTAATTGCTGACTTTGCAATAATGTAATTTACATGCTACACACCACTGGATTTGAACCCAGGACTTTGTGTGGCAAAATGTGCTGTTTGCAAGGTATTTAACAGACTGAGCTACCAAGTCACTGTTACAGTAGGTGTATTTGCAAGATACAGGCTGTGACATGCTTTTTTTACAGCCATCATTATGTGCATGGCTTTATATGGATGTATTTCTGCACCAAAGTCCCAGTTGAACATCTATTGGCAGTAATGCCTCAGCAGGTGTATGTGTATTTGCAAATGTCACTGATAAAAGGGGACATTTACCTGCTGTTAGAGACCTCACTTATATTCAATATTTTGTGTTTGGCTTTCTAGTGGTGCACTGTTGCACCAGACTCGAAAGTGCACTCCCAATTCTTCCATTACTCTTTATGCAAGTTTGCGCAAAACTTAATGAGTGTAACTTGCAATTACTATGTTTTGCTTAAACCACCTATTTTAACAGCTGTGTGACGTAACAGGTTAATGTAGTAGTCTACAGGCGCGATGGTCTTGGGTTTGAAATAGGGGACAGATATTTATTTTGTGCATGTTTAATTACCATTTAAAACACATACATCCATATAGCTTCATTTAGCTGAGCTTAACATCATGCAGCATCACGTTAAAAATATATAAGGAAAAGAAAAATGAGCAGATAGGAAAATGGTGAAATGGAGTGCAAGCAGGGGGAAAAACATAGTGAAAGGCAGGTAGGTATGTGCAGGAAGGGTGCAGGAAAGAACCATAGCATCCATTTTTTGTACAGTAACAACTGTGCACTTTGACAGAATCTGTAGATGACTTTGGACTCACACTCCCAGAGAGAGAGGTGAGGACAACATAATTGCATTGTTATGCCAATTGAACCAAACTGTTGTGTCCACATGTGAACTGGAGAGCTATGTATGGGACGATTTTTTAGGGGGGGGGGGGCAGGTGTCCATTTTTTTTCTTTTTTAAGGTGAGAGTGGAATGTTGGAGAAGAGACATGGGTACATATGGGGAGGTAAGTTGGGTAGGTGAGGAAGCTTTTGCAGACAGATAAGACAGACAAGACAGCAGACAGTGATGGTATATGTCACAAGAGGGGGGTGAACACCTTGGATGGGGAGGATGTTGTGGAATCTCAGTCCAATGTGCCTCCACAAGGTAGTACCATGACTCACATCCCCACCCATGGGACTGTTGGCACTGCTGTGTCACTGCCCTGAGGGTGGCAGTAGTGGAGGCTGTGCTCCAGGGTGCGTCTGCTTCCCCAGGGTGGCCAGCATGCAATCCATTTGATGCAGGCATCGTCCAAACCCACAGTAGACAATCCCATGCACCTAATTTAGCAGTTCGTCATGGGTGACAACTCCCCCTCCACCACCACTCTCAGAGGGGGCCTGGCCCAGTCCCGTGAAGTGGTGCTACCTGACACTGGAGGTAATGCAGGGATAGCAGAGGGAGCACCACCAGACTGGGTTCCAGACTGCTGGGACATGGTGCCACAGGTGGAGGAGACAAGGTAGGTGGATCACAAAGAACCAGCCAACCTTAATGCACTGCAGTAAAGTAGGTTTAACAATAAGTTAAGGTTAGTAATAACCAAACCAATGTTAGTATTAAGAGAATGGAACATAATATTTATTAATCCAAATACATATTAAGGTATATTATGTGTAACACAACCTTACATAACATAACTACAAGTATGTTGACAACAAGCCAGTATGAATTAAACTGTAAGGCTAATAAAATAGTTAATTTAACAAAATATGTTAATATTAAATCATAATAATAAATAATAAATTAAAGAAGATAAGGGGTGGGGAGAGAGAGAAAACATACCATTAGTTACCACGCAGGTGATATTACTGCACAGAGTACTACTACATACTTCTACAGGTGTGCAGTGTCAGTTGTGACTATAGTGACTACAATTCTTCTATAGCTGATATAGCACATACATACCTCTCTGTTAGCAAAGGACAGTACGGGCCAAGCACTAACAAATGTACACAACTAGACAGAACAGTTTTACATCATGTGAACGTACATAACCGCCAAAGTGTTCTGTAACTGGATTTGAAAATATATTGCATTCCAGGTAATTATTTATCTGGTAATCATGGAACAGACAGATTAGGCAGTTGTAATTACATTATGAAAAATCATGACAGTTGAGAGGTATGTTTGTGAATATTAAGAAAACTAGACAGCCGTCATGCCTTAGTTGGCAGGCATGGGAGTAGACCCTAAAAGCTGTGACTGCAGGGGACATCTGCAAATAATGTAGCAATTAACTGCAGCAACTTAGAACAGACATGCAATGAATGCAGCCCTAATAAAAATATTAAGGCAGATTCAGGAAAACATAGTGCTGCTTAGCACTTTATTGGTACTGGTGTTTATTATATGTGAAGTCTACACACAATATCTGCCCATAAAGTGGGCTGCCTCACCCATATACCTTTTATTCCTGGAGTGGGAGGAAAAGAGAGCATTATGTGACTGACATTGGCCTGGAGACAGCCTTGAACTGTACTATGAGTTGAGCAATACATTTTTCAGGCCATTACCTTTGTTTGCATTCAACAATTATTGCAGTTTTACAGTTGACTGCAGCAACCTTACCATACACATACAATGCATAGAGCTCTAGTGCAATTATGTTATGATACCGCAATCCTGTTGTACACCTTTTTGCTTACTGTTATTGGTATTATTTAGTGTTCATTGTAATACAGTTGTTATTGTTCATTTATTGTACTACACTTCTAATTGCCCATTTATTGCACTACAGTTTGTATTGTTTATTCTTTATTGCAGTACAGTTTTTTATTCTTGATTGTTTATTGCACTGCAGTTAGCATAATATATCCATACTTACCACACTCATGGCACAACCTGACCAGGCACCCAGCATGGGACTGAATGTTGCGAGCCCTCTCAGCTGCAGCTGTTGGGAGAGGAGCAGGCCATTATGCATACCAGTTTTGCACAGATTCAGCTTGCATTTTAGTAAAATACTGGAAGAAATACTTACATATGTTAGGGGCATGCCCAGTCCTTGCCTCTTGGACCCAGGTGTCCAAAGTTCCCCTCTTTCTACACTTCAGGTCATCATAGTGGTGACACCACTGCTCACCAGTGCAGGGGATATTGTGCCTGAAAGTATGCACCCTCTCCAGCACTGCCTGGCATACTGTCAGTTAGATAGATTCCAAAGAATGCTGCAGAATTTCCACCTATTGCCCTTAGTATAGGCTGTTTTCCTGCCCTTATGCATTATTCAGCAACATTCAAAAAAGCGCCATAGCACTTAGCATCACGCAAATCAGCAAAGCGGAGCTAAGCATCCCAAAAACTCGCACAACCAGGGTTCCAGCAAAGTTTAGCTACGCTCAAACAGCAGTAGCCATTAATCATGTTTAAGCAGTGCTTGCACCATGCAGCTTTTCCAAATGTTAAAGTTATGTTTTTAAATTAAATAAAAATTTAGATTACATTAACAAATGAGATGTCTGCTAGGGACTCAAACCCAGGACCTACAAAGCTTTAGGCTGTCACTGTACCCATTTAACTACTTACTTAGTAAACATACTAGTGTACCTTCACATATGCTACTAAGCTACCACAGCGCACTGGCAAATGGGCTAAAACGGGCTTAAACAAAACCATAAATAAGTAATTAATTACATCAGGTTTGTATTTTTAAATGTCTGGTAGGTGTCTGCTGTCTATGTGTAAGCGCTGCTTGGCATTGCTGCATTCCACACCATGCAGATGGATATTAAATAAAATAAATAAGTAAATAACTCGACAAAAATTAAACATTTAAAACACAAACTATTAATTCACAGCACATTTCAACAGCAGCAGGGAACATTACAGGGAGCCTCACCCTGTACATAACATCTGACCAGCCTCTACACTTCAGCCTACATGGATCCACTATTGCTGTTACTATGCTCTTCCTCAGCAGCGCCCCATGATTAATAGGCATGGCGCACTACTGAGGGGGAACCATGGCTGTCTACATGGGAACATTCTGTGTAGGCTCTACACGGAGCCTACACAGATATTATTGAATCATAGGGTCTGTCTGTACCAGTTCCAGTAAATGTGTATTAGAAGACAAGTTTTTAGTCCATAGTTTTTAGGATGGCTTGTAAGTTCATTCTTAAGGAGAGTGTTATGTTTCCTGTTAACAACATTGGGTCTGTTTGGGATATGCCTGTAAGTATTTCTTGCTAATGGTTAAATCTGTTTGTAAAGACATGCATCTGGAGCATTTCTGCCTGGAACTCCGCTGAAAACTGGCTTTGTTCCAAGTTGGGCTTTCCCAGTAAACAAATGTTAAATAAATAAATAAATAAAATAAAGATGTTAATACCTTTAACCAAAAGAGGCATTTTGGCCCAGGGTTTTCCAGGGTGTTACTTCGTCCCACTTCATATCCCCCACATTTAAGTTTCATATTATTTCATTTAATTCTTCTGTCTAATCGGTATCTTTGTTATGTTCATAAATACTTCTCCAAATTGTACCCGTTTCTTTTTTGTTTTTTTTGGTGGTATTTCTATTTCTAATTCTCTATAACTTCTTGTTGGATCCTTAAAATATTGCTTATTTTGTATTTTTTTCTTTTCTTTTCTAGTTTATTGTTGGAAATAGTGTGTCATACGTCCTAGTTTGTTTTGATACTGTGTGTTACTTTTACCATGTCTACTTTCTAAGTATTTTGATGATTAATTCCCTTTTCTGTGTTCTTCTAACAGTGATACTTCTAGCCTTAATTGCTTTAGAGTGTTCTACATTTAATGATTCCATGGTGGCATTCTGCTTGTTTACTTCCTTTCCTTTCTCACTCTATAGTTTTGTGGTAATACTTTGTCCATTATTAATTTAGCTGCTTAGTAATATATCCAGATCTGTTGTTGTCTATAGTGAGTTGTCAGATATGGTCAGATCCAACCTCGGCGCCTTATACCATAGTATTGGATCCTCCCCTACCCACAACCCTCCCCACCCGAATTAACACAGATCTCATTTGCTTAACCAGACAAGTATTAGTTTAAGGGTGTACACACTTATGCAACCAGCTTACTTTACATTTTTTATTTTTTATATTTTTTCCCCTAACAGATTTGTTTGTTTTTCAATTGAATTGTACAGGTTATAGGTCACATTAAAGGTGGGAAAATTTTTGAAATGATTTATTGTGGCCCCATTTTTATATCACAAAAAATCCTGGCATTTCAACAGGGGTGTGTACACTTTTTGTGTGTGTATATATACATATATATATATATATATATATATATATATATATATATATATATATATATATATGTGTGTGTGTGTATAACTATAACTATATATATATATATATATATATATATATATATATATATATATATATATATATATATATATATATATATATATATATATATATATATCCATACACACAAACCATAGCAATGGTTTGGTACATAAACAAACAAGTGATTGGGGCATTGCCTTACCCTTTTGCTGGAAGGCCATGAGAGTATGAGACAGGGCCATTCAGTACAGCTCATTTCAGGTAACAAATCACATTCTAGGGAGACCAGTGTACTACTGAGCAGACCTAGTTATTGTTCACTTATATTTATAAGTTTTCCCTCAGTCCCTCAATGACTGTGAAGCAAGCTTTGTTGTGACATCTTTTCATCTCCAACCACTGCCAAGTGCCACAATGCCTTCTTCCTCATGTCCCTTTGAAAAAAATGCCCAGGAGTACTCTGGTCCAAAAGGGGCCCACTGGACCTTGGTGTGATTTTCCATTTTTTCCTGATGATGGGGTTCATCCAGTAAGCTAAATGGCACACAATCAATATAATATATTAAAATAAAATGTAATATCACTCCCCCCCTTCGCAAGCTTTCAAACCATACCAATTTCAAATCTTAGCTATTCTCTCATCTATCAGCCAAATGGGAATGCCCATGTCATGCTCCAACATAAACCCTCTCCTCCCCATCTCTTTCTACTTTGCACTGAAAGTATTACCATTTACCATTTCTATTGCTTCATCTCAACCTAAAACCAGGGACTGATTTTCTCTCTGCTATCTAATGTACTATAGTTTCCATAATCCAGTTTTCTGGTACTCTCTCCATGAAAAATGGTCCACTTAACCTGCAAAGGGCTAGTAGCTACTTGTTTAATGATTACTTACAAAGAGCTTATTTGACAAAAATGTCTTTTTCTGCAAATGTTCAGTTTACCCAACTTCCAAAAGGACTAGTAACCTTCTGTTTAAATTTTAACTCACTAAAAGCTTATTACATAATGTATTATATTTCTGTAAATGTTTTAATTGTTGTGTACAAATCTTTGTTATTCTTTTGTAACATGTAATATGTAACTTGCAATATTTGGAGCTTTTCTCCCTAGGCCTCCACTGAAAATGGGCTCTTTATGGCCAAGTGGACTTCCCCGGTCATCAAACTTAAATAAATAATAAATAAATAATTCTTGTAGCACCTTACTGGCCTTGGCATATATGCCTTCCACTAGTCCTTCATTCTCTTTTTGAGCTGTTCAGTTATGTCTTTGCCCCAGAAGCCAAACACTTGAAAGATATATAAAGATAAGTGGACTTGGTTCTCTATATGGACCACTGGTAAATGACTGGACAATTTTTCATCTCCAATTACATACATCTTGGATTATCTTTCAGGTTTTTGATTACAGGCTAAGTTATTCTTCCATCAAAATGCATATAGCAAGTATTTCTAATTTACTTGCTGGGCATCAGTAAAGATTTCCAAGCCTTTGTAAAGGCATTTTCTTACACAGACCTCCCCTATGGGATCCTGTGCTACCTTGGGATTTAAATTTTATGCTTGCGAAGCTGACCTTACTCCCACATCAAATATGCACCTTCACCTGACTTGAAATACCTTTCTTGGGAAACATTATTTTCTCAAGTTTTTTCTTCCTGAGTTTGAGAAATGCATTGTTTTTATCAAATCTCCTTCTCTGCTATTCCATAAGGATGGCACCATTCTTCATATTAATTTCACAGTCATTTCATCTTCCTATATTCTTCTCAGAATACACCAATCAGGGAGAGTATCTCTTCCATTGTATGGACATGCATTGTCAGTTGAGATTTTACATTGAAAGGAAAAGACTGTCCACAAAGATAACTATTTGTTTTTCTTCTTTACCAAGAGAAAGCTTGGACAAAGAATTTTCTAAGATTACCATGACAAAGTTATGAATTACATTAATATGCCTCATATTCAAATCTCATGCAGTTACAGCAGTTGCTAATTCTATAGCTTTTTTCCCAAGATACAGGCCTATATCTGCACAACAGCAGCAGCAGACAGCAAACTCACCACTGACGCTGGAAGATCAGAAGACTGTCGGTTCTGTTCCCACATCAGGAGCTTGGACTTCTTTTCCTATAATGACATTACAGTTTAGCATAAAGGGGTGTTGAAAGGAAAGATGCTAAATCAAGGTCCCGTCTACCTCAGTCTACCTGAGCTGATGGAAACTCATGCGAATGAAAAAGACCTCATGGAACTTATCAAAAAGAGAAGGAGAGCTTTATTAAAAACAATGTAGTTATATATCTAGTGTAATCATATATTTACTTATTTATTTTGTTTAACAGCGTAATACACTGAACACAATATATCATTTGCAGGCACACCTCAGAAAAAAATATATATATAAAACACACAGCATTTTAACATTTCAAACTTTCTTCCATAACCAAAACTTAATTATTGGAGTAACATTATTTCCCACTTTTTCTTATACAACAGCTCATCACATCTTGCTTTTCACTTAGGCAGTATATATAAAAAAAATCTATTATAACAACTATTTCTTCCCCAACCACATTACAGACATATTTTCCATATAAAAGTATATCCATTTCAATTTCCTATACCCCTTATTCATTCCAAATTTTTTCCCTTCCACACTATAACAAAAAATGCCCCACTGTTTACTTTTCTATACACATGGCATTTTTTCTCCCCTTTTTGCTTATACAGTATTAAACTCTTAACTGGTAATTTCTTTAATTTTATTCTCCATAAAAAAAGCTTCCCACTACCATACAAAAAAAAAAAGAAGGAAAATATGCCAACAGACTCCACAAGCTCACAGGAGACTCGTAAACATGAAACCAATCCACAATGGGAGGAATAACAGAGGAACTAGAGGAGAAATCATGCAAAGTAACTTCAAAAGTAAGAGATAAGAACTTTAATTCAAAGTAATTCTCATGACACATAAATGCTTAACAGAATCACCACATTTTTGTCCAAATACATCAGACTTCTTCAGATATTAACCCCCACATATATATATATATATATATATATATATATATATATATATATATATACTGTAAGCAAACCCCCCCTAACTATATATACTAACACCAGGATCACACTACAGTGGGGAAAATGACATATACCTTTGACTTGCCTTAGAGTACTACTTGTCAGTGAAATGAGTTTTAGGTGAAATTAACTTTAGGTGATTTGGTCTTAGTGAAATGGGTGTCACTGAAATGGTCTTTAGGTGAAGTGATACAAATATATATATATATATATATATATATATATATATATATATATATATATATATATATATATATATAAAATAAGTATCTATATAAATGGTAAATCAAATATGAATGGAGGATGAAAAGCAAGTAAAACAGAACAAAACACATCTCCTACACGTATCCACTATACGTTGTTAAAACACAAACATTGTTAAAAACATTCCAATAAATACTTCAATAAATAAATAATATTGTTTTCTAAATCAATTAAATAAATATTTCCAATACAAATTCTTATACTTGTATGTAAAAATTATACATTTGCTGCCCACTAGTGGTCAAATATATAAATAATAGTCAAAACACTACCATAACTGTCTTTCGGCTTTGGGGTCGCCACAGCAGAACTCCAGTCCGCTAATGATTGGCAGTAGATTTTTAAGTGCTGGCTTGCTGGGTCTAATGCACAACCTTCAACGAAGGAACGCCCATTCACGCATGTCGACAGACAGAAGACGCTCTAACTGAGAATCGAACGTGCAACGTCTAACTGTGAGGCGACAATGCTACCGCAGCACCACCACCGCAGTATAGTCAAAATACTACCATACTTTTACTAATTCTCTTTTCTTTCCTTTATTGCATTTCATACACAATCAAATACATATTTCCATGGCTTAACATAATAAAATCCTTCCATAGTCTGATTACTCCAGTTTTCTCTTTTCTCTGCTACCAGTTCCATATCTGTTTTCCATACCACACATTTTTGTACTGCTATAGTTCCCTCTCAAACTTCACTCTCTTTCTCTTGTCCATTTACACACCATTTTTAAACAAACATCATACTTCATCCATAAAAATCTGCCCAGTAAATGCTCTTTTTCATACTTGATTATTTTCAGTACCTAAAACAAGTATAAAATGATGCTTAATATACAATAAATAATCATATAGCATTAATAATTATTATATAGTGATACTTCTATCAAATGCTCCAGCCAGTAAAAGTCTCTCATTCATTTTCTTTCTAACACTTTCAATATTTACAGACAGTCCCCTGAAAATCTCATATTTGCTTTCAATTGTGTCTTCTGTTCTAAAGTGAACAGTCAGTGCCTTTCTGTTTTGAATTGTTATAGTTAAAAAATACTCATTGCAAGAATTCACATTTATTTGTATTTCAACTAAGCCAATAAGTGTGTCTAATAACTGAAAGTTCTTAAATGTAATGTCACAAAGCTTTTTAATGTCTAACTGTACTAGTGATAGCAAACAATGCCATCATCTTGTCCCAAATCACATACGTTAATGAATGTGTCCTTGTCAGAATGAATCCTCACCACTTATATCTTATTTTGCTGCCAGTTCTTCTCCACCCTATTAATCTTTCTACTGCCACTGCAGAAATTTGCCTGAAATGCTTTACTTCTTTCTACCTTCCTCCAGTTTTCTTTATCTCCTGTAGCTTAGGTGCATCCTACATTGCTTCCATCCACTGTTCCACCTACACTAGCTGAAACATTCTCTTGTCGATCTGCTTTTCCTGTCACCAGTGGAGCACATTTTTCCATTACCCCCCCCGAATTGTCACTGTTATTAGCAAGCTTGTTGTTGTTAATCAGATTTAATAACATTTTGTTATCCAGCCCTCCTTCAGTCAGCATAGAAACTACTGCTCCATCCGACTGCACTCCCACATTTTGCTTGATTCGCATATTACAACCTTCCCTTACTCCTCCAGCTTAGTAACGCTCTTTGAGGACAGCCTTCTGGCACTCCCTTTCAAAAGAGTAGGTGGTATTTATAATAACATTATTAAAAGACCCATTACAGTAATTATTTGTTTTACAATTGTGGTACATACAACATAAATAAAGTAATCTCATAAACAAATATGTCTATTTTGACATTGTAAAATTTATTTTAATTGCATTCTGCCTGCATTGTTGATACTGTATAACTTAAAAGATTTTGTTTGTACTACATATATTGAAGCTTTTCTCCAAGAGCCTCAGATAAAAGGAGCTTTTATGCCCAGCTGGCCTTCACTTGTCAACAGATGTAAAAACTAAATAACTATATGTCATACGCATTCATTTCATCACCCCCAATTCTTCTGACATAATCAAATTGTTAAATTTCTTAATAGCGTCTTTAAAATCTACTGTTTGGTATACAAACATTTGTGCCATTTCCCTATTCATGTATAGTACACATTGATGTTATTACTTAGTAATTTTTTTAACTTTATATCCTAACCTCTTTTGTAAACTGTATGTGATATCATGTCCAAATTTAAAATTGTAATCTCCTGTTTTATTTATTTTATATACTGTCTTACAGAAAACTTTTATTTTATTACATTTCAGGAACATATGTTCTGCATCTTCTTTACTGTATCATAAATAATTATATTTCCTTTCCTTAAGTGTTTTATATTTGATGTTTCCTTTAACCAGCAATGTATACAAAGACTGTCAAACGTCAGCCATCATCCAGTCACCCCAAGGTTGTAGCCAGGAATATTCTTTGTACTCTGCTAAGTACATTTTTTTTCTGAGCATCACATCAATATGGCTTTTTTTCAGGACATATATCTACAACTGTTTAAGTGAATGCCTTTAAAAAAAGTTGCAATATTGCTAATCTAAAATCAATATTTTTAATAGTTATAGGGGGAACAGCTGAAAATGTTACTTAAATGGTTGGGAGCAGCATTTTGACAGATGTGCCTGTTTATAAATGATAATGTCCAAGCAGAGTAGCACTAAGAGCTTGTGAGTACAAAATGGAATTTGATTGTTACTCCCGAGTCACTCCAGCGGAAGCAGTAGCAGTGCAGGTAAGTTCAGTGAAGATGTGGGGATGGGATGCTTGTTAGTCTGTGTGTTTATATGTGTATGTGTGTGGATGTGTGTGAATAAAGCTTGATGATATTTATGAATGTGCACAGCTTGTTTGAGGTTTTGTGTGTGTGTGTATGTGTGTGTGTGTCTGTGTGTGTCTGTGTGTGTCTGTGTGTGTACATATGTGTGTGTGTGTATGTATGTGTGTGTTAATGTCTGGGAGTGTGTTCTTGTGTGCATGGGTATCTGAATGTGCATCTGTGTATTTGCCAGTGTAATGCATAGGCCACCAAATTAAAAATTACTCATATCACCGATATCACAGCACTAGTGATAAACAGAGGTGATTCAAAGAGCCAAAAATGAGTTATTTTCTGATGGCAGCCATAGTCTTTTATGAATCCCAGTTTCTCACTCCCATGTAAATTGATCTACCTTTGGTAATTTATGTGACTGGCTAGAATCTTTCTGAATCTCAAGGCATATCTCCATTTCCTACTTTTTTTATTCATTTTCTATACGCATTCTCAAATTCTTTTAAACTTCTTTGATTAATACCATTTTCTTTGGAAAGTCAGAGGATGCCTGAGGAGTGGAGAAAAAGTGTTTTGGTACCTATTTTTAAAAATAAGGGTGATGTGCAGAGCTGTAGTAACTACAGGGGGATAAAACTGATCAGTCACGGCTTGAGGGTTGATCGAGAAATATAGAGAAGGTCAGAAGGAGTTGCATTGTGTCTCTGTGGACTTGGAGAAAGCATATGACAGGGTGCCTAGAGAGGAGTTGTGGTATTGTATGAGGAAGTCAGAAGTGTCAGAGAAGTATGTAAGAGTGGTACAGAATATGTACGAGGGTAGTGGGACAGTGGTGAAGTCTGCAGTGGGAGTGACAGATCCGTTTAAGGTGGAGGTGGGATTACATCAAGGATGAGCCCTGAGCCCTTTCTTATTTACAATGGTAATGGACAGGTTGACAGACAAGATCAGACAGGAGGCCCCGTGGACTATGATGTTTGCAGATGACAATGTGATCTGTAGTGAGAGTAGGGAGCAGATTGAGGAGACCCTGGAGAGGTGGAGATATGCTATAGAGAGTAGAGTAATGAAGGTCAGCAGGACTAAGACAGAATATGTGTGTGTGAATGAGAGGGAGGATAGAGGAATGGTGAGGATGCAGGAAGTAGAGTTTGTGAAGGTGGATGAGTTTAAGTACTTGGGATCAACAGTTCAGAGTAATGGTGAGTGTGGAAGAGAGGTGAAGAAGAGAGTACAGGCAGGGTGGAATGGGTGGAGAAGAGTGTCAGGAGTGATTTGTGACAAGTGGGTACCAGTAAGAGTGAAAGGGAAGGTCTACAAGAGGGTAGTGAGACCAGCTATGTTGTATGGGTTGGAGACAGTGGCATTGACAAAAAGGCAGGAGTCAGAGCTGGAAGTGGTAGAGTTAAAGATGTTAAGATTTGCACTGGGTGTGATGAGGGTGGACAGGATCAAGAATCAGTATATTAGAGGGTCAGCTCAGGTTGGATGGTTTGGAGACAAAGTCAGAGAGGCGAGATTGCATTGGTTTGGACATGTGCTGAGGAGGAAAACTGGGCATATTGGGAAAAGGATGCTAAGGATGGAGCTGCCAAGTAAGATGAAAAGAGAAAGGCCTAAGATAAGGTTTATGGATGTGGTGAGAGAAGACATGCAGGTGGTTGGTGTGACAGAGCAATATGCAGAGGACAGGAAGAAATGGAAACAGATGATCTGCTGTGGTGACCCCTAACAGGAACAGCCGAAAGAGAAGAAGAATAAGATTAATACCATTTTCTATGATCTGCTTTTATCAGAATGACATTATATGCATATGGTAATAACCCCAGTATTATAATGTTTTCATTAATTTCACAATTCACCTCCTTCATCTTCTCTTGACTTTATTTCAAGGATACATTCATTGTCAAACAAAAAGTATTTAACAGACAAAATTGTCGTAGTCCTTTATTAATTTTTAATTTTCCATTAACTATTCATTAACTAGTGCTCTGAAATATGAATAAACTGTCGGAACCATATAAATGGAGTTTTTCTTTCCTAATATGTATCTTTCCAAAGTTCCCCATACCTGATCATGATTTAAACTGGCATTTGCTTTTATATCACATGCTACCAGCTTTTCATCTCTCCTCTTTTTACTAATATCTTACATTATTTCTTTTATCAGTGTTAACATCTTGTTTGGGCCCAATTCTAAAACACTTGCTCTCAGTGTAAATGATTTATTTACTCTGGTGTAAGCCTGTTCTGATTCTATCAGGCTTGCTCTCGGTATCAGTGACTTACACTGGTGTAGCCTTTCTATAAAGCAGGCTTACAGTGGGGAAGAGATTCCAAAAGACTTGCTTGTGGTGTCATAATCCAGAGTGAGACACTTACAGGGAGAGCATGTATTCTGGAATCTGACCCGGTTATAAACCTGATGTATAGCTAGGCCTTACACTGCTGTGTAGTCACTTACAATGAGATCTCAAGTCTTTTGGAATCAGGGCAGGTTTTCATCAGTGTTAGTCACTTAAACTGAGAGCAAATCTTTTCAAATCTGGCCCTTTTATATCAAATTTATAATTTTTCCCATATAATCTTACCACTTTGCCTTTCATTCAGATAACTAAAACAACCCCCAGTTTATTAACATGTTATTTCCTACTTTAACATTTCTGTTTCTGAATTGAATCATTACCATTAAATGTCCCTTATTTCTAGAACTCCATTTTATCTTCATTCTACATTTCAGATTGCGTCATCTATGTACTACGTATATTTTGAATCTCCAGAAAACTTGTAACATTATATACGTATTTGCATTATTATGTCATTTAACCTACTGCAGTCATTCAACATTTCAAAAGACAAATGATCTATTCCAGTTCTGTTTGAATGCTTTCTCTGCTCTCCTATTTTCTTGTTTTGTTTATTTATTTAGCCTAATAGCACCCTCTCCAATTGTTGTCCCTCATGTTAAGGCTAGAAGTTATTTACTCCTCCCCTTCTGCTTCATTTACTTTACATTTATTTGTTTCAGTACTTTCATTGTTAAAAAACATTTTATCTTCTTCTATTTCTCCACCTTTTCCTACATTTTTTCATGCTGTCTACAACTTTTAGTCACATCTTTTTTCAACAGTAGTTTCCTTTCTTCTGCATTATTAGGTACTGCATTTCTCTGTCAAGGATTGCTATGCTCATCATTATTCTAATCATTTTCAGACACCTGCATTTTATTTTCAGGTAATACAGTCTCTTCTTACAAATGGCTAGACTAAATCCAAAGTTGTCCCTCCTTTTCACCTTTTCTACATACTAGTCTGCACTCCTTGGTCAAATGTCCTTTTTCTTCACACTGGTTATGCATTTTATATGGGAACATGCTAATCAAATGCTCCAAACTGCCTCAAAAAAGTAGGTTTTAGGTTGACTCCAATATGTCGTTGTTCCTCTGTTAATAATTATATGCAGACTTGGCACATTTATAATTTTATTCTCCTTTATTTCTAATGTAATCGGAGCTTTCTTCCCCTCAGTCTGTAGTCCCTTGTTATCAGATGTTCACTCCATGCACAGTATGGTTACTGTTGTTAAATAGTATTATATATCTCATCAGTACAGAACTGCAGAAAAATGTTCTTTTCGGGTCTATATCATATATTTGAAATCTCTTAATGTAGAACGCTCTAAAGAGCGAAAGTTATGGAACTTTTTTTGGGTGGTAGAGATTAGATGGATGGTTATATTCTGCCCACATTTTTCCCTACCTGTACCATTCCAACAACTATCTCCTCTTTAACAGAAAGATTCTTGTAACCCCAAAACGTACTTCATCCCCTCATACTGACTACCCCTCCTTCTTCCTTACCCACAACCTCAACTCCAGAGATCCTAAGGAATTGCTGTCTTTCCTACTTGGCCTAATCTCTATCCTCCTTTCTGGTGATATTCACCCTAATCCTGGACCTCCTGCCAATCCTAATACCAGCTGCTCTCCAACTCCTTTATCCTCTCCCTGCAAGTCTCTCCTCTTCTCTACTATTAATGCCCAAAGCCCCTACAGCAAACTACCCAACTTCCATGCTTGGATCTCCCATAACCACCCTGACATTCTATCCATTTCTGACAACTGGCTCAAGCCTCACCTGAAAGACTCTGAAATCACCCCCACTACAGAATCATTAGAAATGGCAGAGCTTGCAAGAAAGGAGGCGGAGTAGCCCTACTCTTTTCCTCCTCTCTAACAGTGACACCCTACACCAACTTACCCTCTCTACTACCTACCTCCTCCCCTCTTGATGAGAACATGCAGTTGCAACTACATAATACTGTTGTAGAGTTTGTTAATAAAGGTTATAATAAGCAGAAAGTACTAGAGATTTGTGAGGATGTTAAGAGCTGTGGATCTACCACAGCTAAGCCACTGTTCTCATAAGCTAGCCAAGAGGTACTGGGGAATAAATGTCCACAGGGTAAAGTTAGATGCATGTTAACATATAATTGAAATATTGCCAGTGTTAAGAAAATCATTGAGAAATACTGGCACATCCTACATGATATACCAGAACTACAGATGGCAGCTGATGAGAGACCATGCTTCGGTTAGAAGAAAAATCGAAGTTTGAAGCAGTTGTTATGTTATAAAGAGCAGACACATATATCTAGGAATACACAACCAATTAAGAATGGTACCGCTGAATGTCGCAGATATACTTTCTGTAGTTTCATTTGTTGTGATAAATACTTTACTCATCCAGTTTCTAACAGGACCTTTAGACTTAATGCATATGGTAACTGAAACAAGAAATGTTGTCTATCTGTTGCATGTCAAGCATTTTATGTGGGTAGAATAAGCCAGAGGTTAAAAGATTGTATCTGCAACCACTTGTCTGATAGTAAAAGAGAAAGAGTTACGAATGCTGTATATAAACACATTAGAGACAATGGCTCTGGACATAGTTTTACATTTTCAATTTTAAGAGTAGTTGACAATGATACAAGTGGGGTTAATATTAATGATTTTACTGAAAAGGACGAGTTTACTTGGATTTTACACCTAGGGTCACATATTTTGCCTGGTTTGAATGGCTATGCATCTTTAAAGCCTTTATTGAAAGAGAAACACAAATGAGCCGAACTGTTATCGTGTGACACACTTTGATATTATATAAATGGTAGATGGTATTCTTTGTATTTTTTGTTTGATATGCCTGAAGAAGCCTTGTTTAAGGTGAAAGTAAACCTCTTCATTACCAGCTGCTCGTGGTTCCAGTGACTTCTGTTTTACTTGTTTGTTTTTAGTTTTGTAGTCACTGGATTTACTTGTGTACTGGCTGTGTTTTTCTGCCTCCATAGTATCAAATGCCAGCCTAGGACAGCATACTCACAACTCTGCAAAGATTAGTCTTAGTCAATGTCCATACCTTGATCCTAACGTTGTGCAAAAGTTCCTTCATTTGAAAGCTCAGAAGTATGAGGTATCAAGTGTTTCCAACATAAACTGCTTGGGAGAGAAGCATGACATAAATAACAGCAAGACGTGCTAGGAGTGTCTGCATTTGAATCCAGGCATCTGACAATGCAGACCGGAGCAGCTGGAAACCTGTCAAACATCACGCAACATGGCGACTGCTGAGAGCATGCAGTACAGGGAGCAGCTGGATATCAGACAAACATCACACAGCATGGTGACTGCTGAGAGCATGCAGTGCAGGGAACAGCTGGAAACCTGTCAAACATCACACAACATGGTGACTGCTGACAGCATGCAGTGCAGGGAACAGCTGGAAACCTGTCAAACATCACACAACATGGCGACTGCTGACATCATGCAGTGCAGGCAGCAGCTGGAAACCTGTCAAACATCACACAACGTGGTGACTGCTGATAGCATGCAGTGCAGGCAGCAGCTGGAAATCTGTCAAGCATCACACAACGTGGCCACTGCTGACAGCATGCAGTGCAGGCAGCAGCTGGAAACCTGTCAAACATCACACAACGTGGCGACAGCTGAGAGCATGCAGTGCAGGCAGCAGCTGGAAACCTGTCAAACATCACTCAACGTGGCGACTGCTGAGAGCATGCAGTGCAAGCAGCAGTTGGAAACTTGTCAAACATCACACAACGTGGCGACTGCTGAGAGCATGCAGTGCAGGCAGCAGCTGGAAACCTGTCAAACATCACACAACGTGGTGACTGCTGAGAGCATGCAGTGCAGGGAGCAGCTGGAAACCTGTCAAACATCACACAATGTGGCGACTGCTGAGAGCATTCAGTGCAGGGAGCAGCTGGAAACCTGTCAAACATCACACAACGTGGCGACTGCTGAGAGCATGCAGTGCAGGGAGCAGCTGGAAACCTGTCATACATCACACAACGTGGCAACTGTTGAGAGCATGCAGTGCAGGGAGCAGCTGGAAACCTGTCATACATCACACAATGTGGCGACTGCTGAGAGCATGCAGTGCAGGGAGCAGCTGGAAACCTTTCAAACATCACACGATGTGCGGCTGCTGAGAGCATGCAGTGCAGGGAGCAGCTGGAAATCTGTCAAACATCACACAACATGGTGACTGCTGACAGCATGCAGTGCAGGGAGCAGCTGGAAAACTGTCAAACATCACACAACATGCTGACTGCTGACAGCATGCAGTGCAGGGAGCAGCTGGAAACCTGTCAAACATCACACAACTGCAGCTGGAAACCTGTCAAACATCACACAACATGGTGACTGCTGACAGCATGCAGTGCAGGGAGCAGCTGGAAACCTGTCAAACATCACACAACATGGTGACTGCTGACAGCATGCAGTGCAGGGAGCAGCTGGAAACCTGCCAAACATCACACAACATGGTGACTGCTGAGAGCATGCAGTGCAGGCAGAAGCTGGAAACCTGTCAAACATCACACAACATGGTGACTGCTGAGAGCAGGCAGTGCAGGCAGCAGCTGGAAACCTGCCAAACATCACACAACATGGTGACTGCTGAGAGCATGCAGTGCAGGCAGCAGCTGGAAAGCCTTTTGTAAAATTCCACGCTTCTGGCAGAACATCATTTAAAATTTCAAGATATAGAAGACAAATATTGGTCTCACTTCTGGAGAGAAGTCCTTCCCTGAGATAGCCACATGGATTTCACATATTACCAGCTACCCCAAGAGAAGTGAGGGGCTGTGTTCATACCTTTAATTCACTTCAGAAAACACTGAGAGGCCCAATGTGCAACCTGATAACCACCTTGGGGGATGCCCCACCCCAGAATGTCAGCAATAAACTCTCCCCAGGTAAGTTGCCAGAGTTTATCTGTAATTGGCTTGCAACCAGGAAAAATGTTTCAAGTTCAAAGACATGCATCTGGAGCATTTCTCCCCGGACCTCAGCTGAAAATTGGTTCCGTTCCAAGTCAAATTTTCCAGTAAACTATGTTAAATAAATAACAATGTTAAATAAATGTTAAATAAATAAATAAAATTCCCTGACATGTTGATAGTTGTTCCACTCAAGATCAAGGACTTCTTTCATGCCTCCCCACCAAGTTAAGCAAGGCTCAGTACCAAGATTTATGAGAGTTCACCGGTTACTCCATCACTGGTAAGATTCAAAGGACAGTCTGAGGTGCTAAACATCAGACATTTATTTGATGTCTGGTGGGATCTGTGACCTTGTGGGATCACCTTCATGGAATACCTCCTGACACCACTACTAGGGACTGTGCAGACTCTCCAGTCCTGGCAGAATGGCAGGTGCATCTCTTAGCATCAGTTCCCCATTGCCTGATATCTAGTCAACCATTTGAAGCTCAGTTTCATATGGATTTAGTAAGCATCGTCTTGCAAAACAATAACTAAAATTAGGAGGTCTTCCTTTTCCTCTGTGTACTGATAATGGGACTAAGAGTACCCACAGAACCTCACTTTCAAAATACCAAAGAATATTGAGGCATCTTCTCCATATAACTTTAAATCCCTGTGATGACATTCCTTTTGTTAAATATTTAAGGCACATAATGACCTGTTTGGGTTTCCAGTGACATCACTATTTTTTCCCCCACAAATGAATGAAATATATCAGAGAGGTAAAGGAGCCTTGGATCATCCTATCCACAAAGCCTGTTCGCAGGGATGCTATTATCTGCAGTCTGCAAGCATCCAGACTTGCTTCCTTTGACCCTAAGAAGGTAGGTGCCCTCCTTAGATCTGTCTCCAGCTAAATGGAGTGATATCCATATAAAAATCTACAGCTGATTGCTGCATGATTTCTGTGATCCAGCATAGGTCCCAGAGGCAGCAACTCCTGTCCATCTTGCTGCTGAATAAGAAATTTAAATTAACAGCAAACAAAAATCAAGAATTATGGCTAAACTAGAGATTGCCACAAACATAAACACTCACTCAATACCCAGTACAATAAAACAAATGGTGGCTATCACATCCAAGCAGGATCCTTTAATACAAAAATAGTTCCAAACTTAATAAATAATTTTAGAACTATTTTTTTTTTTGTTAAAAGATCCTGCTTGAAAGTGATAGCCACTGTTTTATTGTATGAAGAAGTTTAAAATACTCAGTAGGGTGGGTGAGGGTGTTATTTTATTTGTCACAACAGGGTGTAGACCTGTCAGTGTTTGTCCCATCTGTCAAGATTCCACTTCTTCCTGGTGTTCAGACACTAAAACATTAAGTTTTCCCTTATTCTGCGGTCAAATAAGAGCTGCTTATAGAAAAGTGAGAGTAAGTTGAAAATGTACCTCACACAAACTGACCCTTTTTCTGGCAAATATAGAATAGTCTTAAAACAGAAGCAAGCTCTTAATTTTAAAATCAGTAGCAGTCTTGTTGGTGCATAAGGTAAAACAGTGTACAGTATAGTATTCCCATAAATGTCTGATACTGTTTATTTTATAATATTATTCATAAAAGTAAAACAGATTAGTATCTAGAAAAAATAGAACCTCGTATGCCTTTTGATATTCATTGACACCTGTTAGTTTCTGCTTGTCTTCAGTTTTATTGTTTATTTGAGCAAAACGCTTAGCTAAGTCAAAAGCATTAAAGCAATTGCCAAAGAAAGAAACATACCAATATCATTATAGCTTTACTCTTTAAAAAAATGTTGATGCTGAGGCATCCAAAGCAGTAGAGAAAGGCAGCAGAGTCACAAAAACATGCAGATTAAATTCTGAGTAGGATGAGAAGTACCCAATGGGTAGGCTTAGGGAAATAGTTCTGAGAGTGAACATGATCAACCACACATACTACTACTGTCTTTTGGCTTTTCCCGGTTAGGGGTCGCCACAGCGGAACTCCGGTCCGCCAATGATTGGCAGTAGATTTTTACGTGCTGGCTTGCCAGGCCTAACGCACAACCTTAAATGAAGGAACACCCATTCATGCATGTCGACACACAGAAGACACTCTAACTGAGAATCGAACGTGCAACGTCTAACTGTGAGGCGACAACGCTACCACAGCACCACCACTGCATTTATGATCAACCACACACACACACACACACATATATATATATATATATATATATATATATATATATATAGAGAGAGAGAGAGAGAGAGAGAAGATACAATCAGAACAAAAAGGTCAGTGCATAAAACACAGAATCAGATAGAAGCAAATATTCTGAATCAGCGATAAACCAGATAATTGTACTGAACCACAAAATCAACAGTACCATTAAGGCAAGTAAGTGGTCAGTGATCTGTCAGTTTAATTTCTTCAAGAATTTTAGGTTTATAACACCATGACAGGAATGGACTCCATTCCTAAGTTAAAGTATAATTAAAGTTCATGAAATTAATATTGTTTCAGTCTTTGATGGTAGCCAAAAGTGCTCTTCGCAACACTCACAATGTGCCCAGAACTGACTCCTAGAACTCATATGGAGTTACGTGCATTGGTAACATGTCTAAGTATAATTGTAAAGTCTTTTTTATAAGACCCATTGCTCCTACTACTATTGGGACTGTCTGGGTACCCTTCTCCACACTGCCCTCATTTCTGCCTGCAAATCCTGATATTTTATGACTTTGTGCGTCTCTGTACGTAAGACATTGTAGTCACTGGGCATAGCAATTTCAATGATCAATGCTACTTTTGTCTTCTCTTCATGGACTACTATATCTGGTTCTCTCACATCTATTTTTGAACTGTCGGTAATGGGTGATCCCGTATGATATAATTATCATTTTCTGCAATGCTACTCAGCTACTTCAGTATTACAATGTTTTCACAACCCTGAATGTAACAGTCTTGCCACATCATTATGTCTTTCAGTATACAGGTCTTCTGCCATCGGTGCATATCATCCAGCAAAAAGATGTAGTACTGTTTCGGCCACCTAACCCAGAATGAAGCACTAAAGGTGGAGGCGTGTCCATATTCATTAAGGATATCCACATCTCCAGGCTAGTTAAACAGCATAATGCATTTGAGATTATCCAAGTGCAACTAACTCTGGGCAAGACCGCAATCCAAATTGTAGCTTGCTACAGACCCCTCACCATGCCCCAGGATTCCAAATCCTCATTTCTTAATACATTGAAAAGTATTAGAGTACAACCTAAGACCCTAATAATAGGCAATTTCAACTACCCCACCATTAACTGGGAAAACTACTAATGTACCAGCTCTTTTGCTCAACGTTTTCTGGAATTCATAAATTCCAACTCCTTGGATCAACTTATTCACACCCCCACCAGGGGCAGTAATATCCTAGACCTGGTCATTACCAACATGGGCAACCAGTGTTCCACACCAGAGGTCAATTTCTCGTTGGTCAGATCCGACCACAAGCTAATCACCCTAGACATCCACATCCCGCCCCCACCCCCAATTAGGGAAACCACCGTAAAAAACTTCTCCAAAGCCAATTTCACACTTCTTAAGACAGAAGTGGCAAAGTTCATGACACCCATGCAGACAGACAATAGAGTTATGACTGCTGAATCCTACACAAATGCAGTTTATAAGCACTTACACGAGTGCATGGATCATGCTATCCCTAATAGAATCAAGATGCTATCCTCCAAAAGAAGAAAGCTGATCTGGTGGTTCTCTGCCATAAACAAACTCTACAACAGAAGAAAGAAACTGTTGCAAAAAAGAGTAAAATCCCATGACTGGAGGAACGCCCTGGTCAACCTCAGTAAGAAGATGAGATCCCTCATAAAATCCTCCAAGCTAGTTATGAAATCAAAATTGCCACCGACTCTAAAGACAACCACAAAGCATTCTATAGCTATGTCAAGAATCTCAATGGCAACACTCAGATCTGCTCTGAGTTATAGCACAATGGCACTAAATATACAGAACCGACTGATATTGTCAACATCCTGGCAGATAGGTTCAGTGCTAACTTTACCCCCTCTCACCCCCTAGAGGGCCCATCTCTATACAGGAAGAATGCAAAGTTCCTGTAATCATGGCTGCACAGGTAAAAAACACACTCTCCAAAGCCAAGAACACAGCATCCATGGGAGCTGACAATATCCCAGAATGAACTGGCACCCTACCTAAGTACCATGTTCAGTCATAGCCTCACCTCAGGCTTTGTGCCCACTGAATGGCGCACCGCAACGGTTATCCCACTCCACAAAGGGGGAGCCACAATGGACCCCGGGAACTACCACCCCATTAGACTGACAAGCCTGGTCTGCAAGGCCATGGAACATATCATCATGGAACTCATAAACAAAGACATTGGTAATCTCCAAACTCTAGACCCTACCCAGTTCGGATTTGTAAAAGGCAGATCATGTCTCCTAAACCTGATTGACTTCTTTGAAGCAGTCACCAAAGCCATAGATGAGGGTAAGGTGGTTCACATAGCTTATCTAGATCTCGCCAAGGCTTTTGACACCACCCTCCACTTTGGAATTATAGATAAACTTACTAAACTAGGTATAAATCCCTATGTCATAAGATGGGTTGCCAACTGGCTCACGGACAGAGCCCACACTGTGAAAGGAGCAGACTCCAAATCCGACTTCAGACCAGTGACAAGTGGAGTACCACAGGGTTCAGTCCTGGGTCCTCTCCTGTTTGGTATCTATTTCTCTGAAGTACAGGCTAACACAGAAGGTCTTTGGCTAACAAAGTTTGCAGATGACTGCAAACTAGGAGCCATAATCAAAACTCCTAACGATGTGGACATACTACAAAAGGGTCTCACTGAGACAAATGCCTGGAGTCAAAGCCATGGACTGAAGCTCAATGCCAAAAAGTGTATTGTCATCCCCTTTGGTAAAAACTCTGTACCCATGAACTACCACATAGCTGGTAGTCTACTTAATGCCAAAAATGTGATGAGACCTTGGGACACAGGTGGACAGTAGTCTCTCCTTTGATAATCATATCACCACAGTGGTCAGGAAATCCTTCTACGTGGCTCACCTCATCACAAAAGGTTTCTCATCCAGAAAAAAAGAGGTCATTGTTCCACTCTACTCATCACTCATTAGACCCATTATAGAGTACAATGCTCCTTTTGGTATGTACCTCACAAGACATCTACAACAACTGAAAAGGCCACAGAAATACCTCACAAAGAGGATTACTGGCTTCAAACAGATGCCTTACGCAGACCGTCTCAAAAAACTCCAGCATTACTTCGTTGCATATCGCCTACTCAGAGGCGATCTTTGCCTAACATACAAAGCTATGTCAAACCCAGAGCTGTTGGACATGCTCCACTTAAAGAAATCCCAATCCGTCCGAGAGACATGCTCTAGGGACCTAAACCTTATCACCACAATAAACAGAACATGCTGGAGAGATAGATTCCTGTCCCAGAGACTTCCCATACTCTGGAACAGACTACCTATCTATGTCAAATAGAGCTCCTCATTAGCACTCTTTGAGAAAAATCTTGATGATTGGATGGGAGATAGGAAATTCACCCCGGGGATCACTTCTGTGCTCTGCTCTACAGGGGAACAGGAAACTAATTTTCTTGGGTGGTGAAAGCCAGGGTACATTTTTGGCTAGGCTTATATAGGCCCTAGGGCCAATAGCCTAGTACCCTCTTATGAACCTATGAACCTATGTTTCTAGTCCTGTTTTAAGAAACCTGCATTTGACTGTTTCTCCTACATGTTCAATGGATCTTGTAAACTAACGTGCACATAGCTCACTCTCTGGGCTGCCTATGTTAACCTTTTATCTTTTGATTTAAATTCATCTCTCCTTAACCACTCCTGCATTTCTGTACTTGAAAATATATTTATCCCTTTTCCACATTTCCTGCCTTCTCATCTTATCATTCTCCTTATATTCTTTTTGTATTTTGACCCATTCAGTTGCTGCCTGACTATCATCTACTTTTGGTTTGATTTTCATTCCCACTTGACACTGATATCCTTCTTCTAACCTAAACAGAGAAGTAATCTTAAACTTGCTCTCCTCATGTTTTAAAATGTTCACTATGTTTGGGTCTTGTGAGGTGAGCAGATATGTATGCAATCCTACAATTACATATCTATATATGTAATCAATTTTGAGGAGGCCCATACCTCCTTCAGAATGGGGAATATATAATCTTGGTATACAATGATTTTTATAAATCATTTGATAAGCATGAAGCATTTTTCTTGTTTTCCTGTCCAGCTGATCCATTACCTTTTGGGGCCAGTCAATTATCCCAAAACTGTAAGTTAGAACAGGAAAAACAAATTGGTTTATAGCTTGGACTTTGTTCTTAGATGTCAGGGATATTTTCAGTTTTAGTTTAGTCTTCTAAAATATCTCTTACTAAGATTTATTTACATTTATTCATGTTTTATTGTTGATCCTTCATCAGTTCCCAAATATTTATATACTCAGTCTTGCTCAAGTCCTTTATATCACATTCCTGTCCCAAACTGATGTTTTCTTGATGCTCCAGCTTTCCTGCTTTAAAGGCTGCTTTTGCACATTTATCAGGACCAAATGACATTCTTATACCATCTGAGAAAGTTTTGACCACTTGCAGTTGTGCTTTCAGTTCCTCATCTGATATACTGTACAGTTTTAAATCATCCACAAAAAGAAGATGAGAAGTCTTTACACTTATGTTGTTTTCTGAGAGCTAAATTGCAGCAACAACCTAATCTGTTAAGTAGACAGCTTAATGGATTATGGGCAACACAAAAGAGCAGCAGTGAGAAAGAGTCACCCTGGAATATCCCCCTTTGAATTTTTATCCCTGCCATAATAATTTGTAAAGTGTATTTTATAGATTTGTAAGCGCTCATTTATCCATGAATGTGGGATACCATCAAATGCATTTTTTGTAGTCTATCTATGCCATACTTAGAGTCATCCCCTTTTTACTATTCTTTATTATGACTATTTAACAACAAATTATCCTTTGTTCCATGACTTTTTATTGTTACCCTTTTGTTCTGTTGCCATGATTGAGTTCTTCTCTTCTAAATGACTACAAACTCTGTTGGCATAAATTCCAATGCGTAGTTTATACATCATTGGAAGGCAATTTATTGGTTTGTAGTTTTTTGGGGTATCTTGCTGGTACAATCTTAAGTAGAAGTATCATTTTTCCTGTTGTTAACAAGGTTGGTGTCTGTTTGGGGTGCACATCTAAATAGTTTTTACTCATGGCTAAATCTTCATATACCGATGTTAATACTTTTAGCCAGAAGTTTGATACTGCATCTGGGCCTTGGGTTTTCCATTTAGGAGCTTTTATTAATTTTGTTTTAATTTTTCTGGCTGTTACTTCATCCCATTTCATATCCTGTACATTTGAACTTCTTATTCTTTCTTTTACTTCTATCCATTCAGCATCCTTGTTATGTTCCAGAGGATCTTCCCTGATATTTCTCCAAAATGTGTCTATTTCTTCTTTTTTTGGTGGTGTTTCTAGTCCTTTAATGTTGGTACCCAGTTCTCTACAAAACCTTTTTGGGTCATCAATAAATCACTTTTTTTGTACTTTTCCTTTATATTTATCTTCATATTGTCTAAGTTTTCTGCCTTGCTGATATCTTTAGTTTATTATTTGCAGTAGTGTATGATAGATCTTGGTCTGTTGTGCGTTGCTTTTATCAAGTCTATCTTTCTGAGTATTTTTGTTTATATTTTCCCTATTCTGTACTCTTCTAACAGCTACACTTCTTGTCTTAACTGCTTTATTGTTTTCTCTATTTGATACGTCCGTGATGGCACTTGATTTTTTGCCCTTCCTTTCCTTTACCGCTGTGTGCTTTCTATCAAGACTTTATCTGTTATTAATGTAGGTGCACAGGAGTATATCCTATTTACTTCTGCTATATCGCATGAATTTCTATGAACAGTCTTGATTACTGTGTGTTTATTTGTTGTCTAACATTTTGGGTCTTCTTGACTTCCTGTAGTCTATTTCTTTCATTGATCTTAATATGTCTATCCATCTCAGTTAAACCAAGCAACTCTTCCCTTAGATCATCATCTTCTAAAATAAGGGCACAATATTTGCTTTCTGCTTCATGCGGGCATTCTACAGAAAGTTCCAGAGCATCTTCCTATGCCATATTCTTTTCGACTTCATCCTTTGTCATCCATTGCTCTGTCATATGGGAACTTACTGGCATATCATTCCACAGCATTTATTGCATCAGAGGGATCCATGTCAGATGATCGACTTTTCGGAAACCCAAAAAATATATCATCAAAAAAAACCCCACAAAAATCTACCTTTTTATGTTTTTGCAGGACACTCCTCATGTGTGCTCCATCACAAATTTTATATACCAACTCTGAGATAGCACTGCAGTCAGGAAAACAGTACATTCCTCTATCCTCCCTGTATCACAATCTCCATTCAAAAGCTTTGAGTTTTCAAAAACTCTATCATATGGTCTCAACCATGTGACATTTGAGTTTCTGAAAACTCATCTGATTCAGACCCCATCAGAGTTACCACACTATCCTGTTCCTTCCCACTCCAACTGAACTTTTGTACTGGTATCCTACAAAAGGCTCCAAAGTATTTTCATATGGCAATTGATTAGGTGCTTCCTGGTCCACTGGTTTCTCCTTAATTTCTCCTTAATTTGGGGATTCATTATTCTATCATGCTGTGATATTATCAGAGTTAGATTTTCTACACTAAATACATTACTTCACACGTAATCCTTAAATTCAGTTTCTGTTTCTTTAAATTCTCCTTTACTAATCTTTTCTACTTCCCCCCTTTGTTTTCTAATTTTTGTAATGTAAAATTATCCATACCCATATGCCTTTGTCAGTATTTCTCTTCAAATATCTTTTGCACTGTTTTTTGTATTGATTAGTTTTCCTTTCTCCTTTGCATAAATATTGTACCATATCAGATCTTTCTTTCTTTTTTCATATCCATATTTCTTTTTTATACCTTTCAAGAATTTCTACATTTTGTTCTTTGTATTTTCGCACTTCCAAAGTCGCTTCTTTTTCCAAAAGGCCCAATATTTCTTCATCTATATAATGTTTGTCATAAATATGTTATATTAATGAACACAAACTTGCATTTGTAGCTTTTGACAGTTTTTCTTGTGCAAGTATTTTTCTTTCTTAATTGTTTGGTATGTTTTCTGTCCAGAAATTCTAGGCTTCTTGCATAATAGTAACAACAGATACTTTCTTTCTGTCTTATCCTCAGTAGTCCACTGTACCATCTTTATGGTTCTTTTTGGCCTGTCAGTTTTTGTGATTTTTCTGGATTACTACCTCCTTTAACAAGGGGGGAGAGGGGCCATCCTCCCTCCGAGCCTGATGTAACTCCCATTGTAGAAATGTTTCTGTGTCTTGAGGATTGCACACTTTTCATTTTTTTCCAGTCCTAGCACCAGTGTGCCTACCGGGATTGGGCACGTTTTTATCCTGGGACCTGTGCACCCAGCTGTTCTTTTTATTTTGTAACCTACTGATGTCCATGATATCTGCTGTATAAAATACAGTCTATATATCAATGTCGTCTTAGTGAGATTTTGTATAAATAGGGTCCACCTAGTGAACCCACTCACCAAGACTTTAGGATGAATTCAGTTCCAGCAGTACTACTCTCTTTTGCTTGCTGATTTTATCAGCTCTCCATTGGATCCAGCTCTCCATTTGGATGCCAGTGATCTCCATTATACTGATGACTATGTTAGCATAGTCATATAGTAAGAGTACAATCCAAGCGGCACTAGTGACACCTAAAACAAGTGATATAAAGGAAAGGCTACAAAAATTCAACTCAGAATTTAAAAATCACTACCATATGTAGCTACTTCAGCACTACATAGAAATATATTGCCCTGTCATGCTTGTCAGGAAGTTAACTCACTCAAAGTTGTTATAGGTTCATAGATTCATAGATTAGTACTAGGCTAACTGTGCTTGTGAGCCATTTTAAGCCTAGCCAGTTATAGAATGAATACTCTGGGGCAGTCCTAAATTGTGAGTCTTCTGTGAGAACCGATCCTGCCCAATGTTTCCCTTAGAACACTGCAAGAGCTTCCCTTGCTCATCATTCTACTGCTGAATATAATGAACAATCAATGTCAGACCAAAAGCATATGTGAAAGATCTGACACACAGGCTGAAAGTTTTATGGTTGGAGCTGAGGAACTAGCACTAAATGTCTATCCTTTCATTCTCTGTATTTGCAACAATAAAAAATCTACAAGACTTGACAAGTGTCAAGATCTTTACTATTTTCAGTATGCCATCATATAGAAATTATCAAGGCATTACCTCATTTTCCACAGCAAGAAAGATCCTCATCTGTATCCTTTTATCCGTTATTCTTCATTAAAGAATCTTGTCAGATTCAAATTTTGGATTCCGACTTTCTAGTAGAATAACAGGATTAATGTTTACCTCCATCCAGATCCCAGAACAATGCCAAGAGCCACATTATAACCTGCATGTTCTTGTCACTGGCCTGACAAAGGTCTCAGAACACCTACAATATACAGTGAGGTCTTGTAGCTTCGATTTCATTAGAGGACCATCAGCATTCACTGTAGCTGTTTAAATATTCATGCACTTGGAATCTGAATTGAGGTCAGGCAAAGTTATATATGACATCAGCCTTGTTCTCTCTTTTTTTGTCTGTGACTTCATGCTTACCTTGAACAGAGACAGATGCCTAAATGAAACTGATATAGATTACAAAACGGAAAAATTGTTTCTCAGTGTTCGATACCTGTGTAATAAGATCAGGGATTTCAAAGCATCTGTTATTGATCTCTAATATAATTCTCACTGTGCCAATCTGTCATACATCGAGAGTAAAATCCACAATGCACTGGCTGAATTTAAGAAGTCCAACAATGTTGTGGATACCCATTCAACATGAGAACAACTAAAGTGCTCTGTCTACTTATTCAAAGCCTTACATATGACCTGTCATAATTCACCTACAAGAGACAGAAGCTGTCCTTGAAAACTACCTCACCTTAAAACAAGCATAGACATTGAGATTTAGGACATGGGTCAATACCTCTTTTGGAAAGTTGCTTTACACATGAAAAAGTATACCCTACAAAATTAAACTAAGGTGCAATTATCTTTCCTACTTTTATGGATTAAAATGAAAAAACACACAATCCTGTGCTGTACCAAAGTCCAACCAAACAAAACCAGTCAGCAAAATCAGAAAAAATGCGGTAGGACACTGCTTCCTTTTAAACTTGTACTGTGCTTGTTTTTTTTTTTGGTTTTTTTCCCCACCAAACCTGATGAAGCTCTAAAAGATATAATAGGGTGTAGTCCAACCTTCAGATATAGAAGGAACAAAAGAAAAAAAAAGGATTAGTTATGTAAAGGTTAAATGGCAATAATACAGTGGCCATCACAAGAATAGGAAATAGGAACAGTGGGAGGTGCAAAGCCATTTACATCATCAAGTTGTTGAGTTTGTTTTTGAATCACAATACAGACACACATACAGACTGTTTTACTGAAGGGGAGGGCCGGCGACATAGTTTATTTAGCTGAGTTTATGAGTGCCCCAGTTTTCCCAGTTTTGGTTTTGAAACCAAAAAAAACCAAAAAACAAAAAATTTATAAGATTATCCAGTATATCCAATGTAAGAATAATAGATGGCATGGTAGGCATTGTGATGGTGATGCAAACATAGGTTTACATTCAGGGCAATAGTGAATATTAAGTTAAATAAGTAAATAAAAACAAAGGCAATTGACAGAGCTGGCAGAGTAGGCAGGGCACAGAGTCTAATATGGTCAAGATGGAGGCCTGGGCTTAATGATATAACCTGTTAAAAAATACTAATACAACCCAAAGTTTTTTCTTAGTTTTATATTTTTTGTTTTTGTTTATTGTTATTGTTTGTTTTTAAAATTGATTTGTTTATCTGATGAAAGGAAATAAAGAAAAAGTTTTCTTGAATATTTATGCAATTAAATTTTTTGATTGTAAGTTTAGTTTTAATCTACTTTTATGGATTATTTATATGTTTTACCCAATAAAGATTTATTGTTTTGCTGCTAAGAAGTGAAGCTGTTTTAATCCCAACAAGATTTTTTATTTTGGTACGAAGAATGTGAAGCTGGTTTTATTTGCAAAAGTGAAGAAATTTTGATCACAACATTTTTTTACTACTGTTTTGCATTTTATTTGCAGATATTTCTTATTACTACTGATTGGTCTTTTAGCTTTGCTCAAATAACTCACACAGTTATTCTTTCATATTTTTTCTTGTTGTTTTGACCTGAATAGTTGGACCCTGTCCACTATCTGATAGTTTAAGCTAACTAAACTTCAGAGTCCTAACAGTGCTTCATTTCTTACCTTTATGGATGTGAAATATGGATGACTTCCACACAAATGTATAGTAAGCATGCTTGCAACAGAAGAAACTAAAAACATAAAAAAAACACTGGCATTAAAGAATCATCCACAGTATCACCAAGCTATAAAATGTATTACAATAAAAGCAGTGAAGTTCTCTAAATTTGAGCATAATAGTATTATCCATAATGTTGATACTGCAAAGAGATGCAGAAAATGGCTAGTCACACCTGGGCAAATGTATTAAATTGGCAGTCTCAGCTGAATCCAAGCAGATGTGAAGGGTTACAAGTAAAACAGCACAGTGGTCCTCAAACATTACTAAACTATGTAATAAAAGGAAGAAACACCTTAACCTATACAGCAGAACACAAGACCCTCAAATTAAGGATAACATGAAACAGCTTGATAAGAAACTAATAAAAGGACAAAAGAAAAGTGAAGGCATCCCATGAACTCAGACTAGTCACAGAAGCCAAACAAAACTACAACTCACTATATAATTATATCAGAAAAATAATAACACACAACATTGCTATGAGGTAATTTATAATGGTACTAATTACTTCATTAGAGTGGATATTGCTAGCATACCAGCAAATTAATTTAGTGTCATTTTCACCTTAAAAACTTCTATTCCAAACCCACTTCTACCTGATGGAATCAAGCTCCCAGTCATCACAACATAGCATGTACTAGAGGTACTCTCCAAAACGATGAATGTCATCCATGAGGCTGACAACATACATGGTTGCCTAATTAATAGCACTAAGCAAGCACTGATGGACCAACTTCTCAACCTCTTTAAACTGAATTGGAAAGACCCCAGAAGTTTGTAACTAAAAAGATCAAGTACTGAAAATACCTGAACTACCAGGAAATCCTGGAGACTTTGTCCCTGCAATCAGTTTCATGTAGCCTCTTTGAGGGTGATCTGTGCATTGCTTAAAGGGCTACAAGGGATCCAGTTGTTCAAGAACTCTCATACCTCAATAATTCAAGCAGTCCATTCCCTTACTAGGGCAAGAGTTCCAAATCTGCAACAAATAAATAAGACTAGAAAGAAGGATAGGTCTGTCATGCAGTATCTACCCCTTCTACGGAACAAACTACCTATCCAAGTTAAGCAGTATGGAGCACTGCTTACGTTTAGCAAGGAGATGGATAACTGTATAGACATTCATAATGTTACATTTGTATGACTGACCTAGCTTTACTTGAGAAGAAACCCATGGCTTAAGAGTGGGTACTGGCAAGGAAGAAATCACCTCACTGCTCAGTTACCTTCTAACTCCTATGATCCAGTCATCCTAATAATGTGGACTATGTAATCAAATACCATATGGACTGATGGCAGATGTAACTAGTGTCCAAGAAATGAAAGAAGATCATGTCACCACAGGAATTTGGTAAACTGCCTCGAGATCAAGAGACTATAGAATGATCACATTCTGAAGAGGAAGAATCCATCATTACAAAATGAATTAAACATTTTAATGACTCATCCTACTAATAAGACCTACTGTTATGAAGGTCATCTGAGCATTTTTTAATTACATTACATTCTTTTGCATGTTACTGACACAGAGAAATACAGATACTGCGCATGTAATACCTACAAATTTTATTTGTTTAGCCAATGGCATGAAGCTGAAATTGCTTATTGTCAAAGAAAATGTATGCCAATATCTTAATTATTCCAACTTATTGAAAGTCACCACAAGGCCCATAACATCTGAACTTTATTGAAAGGTTACTTATAAGTAATTATTTATTTTTTATAGTTACTGCTTAGAAGTTATAACTTATCTACATATGCTATCAAGGGGTAATTGTTTAAAGTAGCAGGAACATCATTAACCAATACAGATAAAGGAGTTTATACATTTGTAAATAAGTTCATAGATATGATGAAGAAGCTCAAGACCTGTCATCCATCTAAGAACTTGATACTCCAGAGTCCATGTTGAAACTTACAGGTTCCAGTTTATTCATCATTTCCTTTTTCAAGGTTTGGATTAATGAAATAAGTTTAAATGGGAGTGTACCCTTATTCCATAGGCACTGGAATCAATTTGAAATACGAAGTTATTATATTTAACAGTACAGCTGATATTAATTATTCCTACAACTAATTGTCCTCTTTTGATGAAGGTACTCTGTCATTTGTCAGTAATTAGGGGTAATTTCACACTTAACTGATTGTTAACTTGAAGTCTAGTACATATGAATCTAAAACAAATCTTAATCATTCCTCTATAAGGCTCTGGGACTCCATAAAATAATAAGGTCCATTAAATGTACTATTTGTTCATAATATCAAATACTTTTTTGAAGAATTAAATTATGAAGATATGAAAATGCATTGCTAAGTGTAACAACTTGTGTGTGGGGGATAATTTCTGGTGAGGGCAGATTCCATACTGGAGTGGGATTATTTATTTAAGCAAGGAAAGTAAATAAAATGAAGGACACAGTAATCTATATTAAGCATGATATTGGCCAAAAGTGAAAATTTTGAATATATTAGCAATGGTCCTCAAGTCTGGAATAGACAATTTAGTAACTGTTATTGTTCTAGATGTATTATAATTTGCTTGTGCTGTGAGTTCAAAACTTGATTTTGTCAAAAGGCTGATTGGATGTTACAGTGCAAGTTTCCTAGAACCGTAACAGTTACTTAGAAAATACCAGCAACAAACTGTTCGGCTCATCCTAAGCTTTATAAAGGCAGCATTCATTAGATTCCCTTTTTAAAGCAGATTCTGTAAATCATGTGAGTAATTGCTGAAGCTGCATATATACTGTACTAGCAGCATTTTTGTTCATCTTTCCATGAGCTTCCATATGAGGCTAAACAGTTCTCCTTGAGTTGTTTGGCTCTTGACAGAAATATGAAAGTATGATAATCTACATAATTAGTGAAAGAGCAACAGTTAATACATATCTCCTCACACAATCTGAACAAAGGTCATATATCATTGCAGTTGTACTGTTCATCATGGAAGCCTTAAGATGAAATATTTCATGACATTTTAACTGGCCTGCTTTTGAACTAATTAATGTAGATATGAATAGGCATCACTAGACTGATCCTAGGGAAACACATGGAGACAGTCATTCAATACTAGTCACATAATGATCTAATAACAGTGAAAATAATGAATAATGAAAATAACTATAAACATGAATAAGCAAACTGTATGAATTTTCTAACCTTCCCCATTTTCCCAACCCCTTAACAGCAGTCTCCGTGCATTTCCTCCTCCCCTTCTAAAACCCCCTCACCTCAGATTTTTCTTACCCTTTCTATTTCAAACATAAGAAATAAAGAAATAGAAGAAAGTTTAAGCAAAACCCTCCAAGCTGTCTCCACCAGAGAGGCCAACTTAAATCTGTAAAGCTAAACATTATGCCTACAATCTTGAAAGCTGCATTAATAAAGCCTATATCTAAAACCACCAAACCCATATGTTCATCCATTTACATTATGCTGACCTTAAGAAAAATCATTGAAAAAAGTTAGCATAGTAAAACAAATTCACCTTACCTTCAAACTGCTCCTTCCTGGCTAGAACATAGCATTGCTTTTGTGTGGGGGAAAAAGCACAGTGACAGCCATCTGAAATCTTACTGACAATATTCTGATCAATGCAGGCAATGGTTATCTTAGAAAAGGAATATTCATTGGCTTTTGAACTTATAATCATATCCTGCAGTAATAGCAGCTGGCATCAGCAGCACAGCACCCACTGCTTCAAGAAATTCCTGTTATGCACATCATTCAAAGATCAGTCCCCCACTGTCCAAATGTGCCATTTTTACAACATGTTCCACAAGGATCTAGCCTATACCTGTCCTAAGTTTGCAATTTTATTCTTGATTTCCAGAAAATAATATTCTCTAAACAGATGGTATGCTTGTGTGCTGTTGCAACCCCGCCATCTCAGTAATCAAAGACTTCCTTGAACATGACCTTCTCCAATTTTCCTCATGGCTATACAAAATGGAACTTTATTATTATTTTTTATTTATTTTACATTTGTTTACCAGGATGGTACAACTGGGACATAACCCATTTTAAACAGATGCCTGGAGAGAAAAGCTCCAATCAATTCTTAACATAAAAAAATTGTAACAGAATAGTAATACAAGTTAAACACAGTAATAAAACAGAATATGACATGACAAACTAGTTAACTAATACTAGGAAGTTATACTCAAACACAATTAAACCAGAACCCAACAGGAACTTGCCTTGATCCCAAAAGATTACCACATCCATATAACAATAAAGAATATCAAAACCACTGTTAAAGCCAGATACATATAAATATGGTTAGAGCAAAAGTTAAACTTTCGGTTTCGCTTGGAAAAAGCAAACATAAAAATAAAAAAAAAACAATTTTTCTGGTCCTATAAAATATCTCATTTCCTGTTCTTAGACTGAAGAACAACAGTAAGTAAAGGAATCATGCTAGCACTACTCAAGTGTGAGCTCTGTCTCAAACAATAATTCTGGAAATAAAATCTACCCATATTAGCAAACTCATTCCTCTTGTCATCCATTGTAAGTACCCTTGTTTAGTCTTAGTTAAAGCTAAATAGCTGTTTATTCAGCAGAGAACAGAACTGTGTCTATGATCCCTACTCATCTTACTTCTCAAAATGTAAATGCTTTCATTTTTGAGCAGACTGTCACTTAGGTGCACACATTGCAACCTCAGTTTGATAGCCAATAACATACTGCCTCTGATAACTTTCATAACAAACTGACTTGCAGTGAGCACAATTTCTCTTTTCCCCTTTCCATACAGTCTGTCCAATAGGTCTGCCACTTCTACAAGTTTGTCCATTCTTCCCCCTTGGATGGGGAGTAAGAGCCAGGTGCCTTCATTTCCTGGACAAGGTAAAAGTCGTATAGCCCAACCAGAGTGAGTGTTATATTAGCCCATTCATTCACTAACCAGAGTGAGAGGCATATCAGTCCATTCATTCACTAACCAGAGTTATATCAGCCCATTTGTTCCCCCCAGAGGTGAAACTTGGGTGTGAGGGAATGGGCTAACACATCCATCATGGGTAGCCTTCCTCACAACCCCACCTCAGGGCCAGTGGTGACTTTGCTTGATGATGATTTTCTAGGCATGCTTCCTATGCATGTTTCTGCATGTCTCTGCTACATTTATCATATGCATGTTATGAGTCATGCCAGCCCAGTTGCTGCTAGGTGTAGTAGCCCTGCATTTCTGTTGGGGTGATCCAGAGGATCATACTGTCATCCTACTACCCCAAAGAGGTTGAGAGAGCAGGTACCAAGTAACTGTATCAGCGCATTATATTCCACAACAGTGAGCCAGTGACTAGCTGTTCACATACATAATTATGATGTACTCAGATAACAAAATAATAATGATGAGTGAATATACCAGTCCAAAACCATTAAATATAGTTCTATGATACTCGGAAGAGAAAAAAAATCAGACCAATGGATTGCCGAGATTACATGATAAAATGAATGAGCATTTAATGGCTTGTGTATGCTTGCTCAATTTAGCTGTCTATGTAAATAAATCATATAAAAGCTGTGGGTGCCTATCTGTTGCAATTAAATTGCTAGTTTGTTTTTAACTGGTCTTCATGGTATGCATTTAGGGATTCTTACATTTCACCGCAGTATTGTGCTATGCTTAAGAATTTTGAATGTTGGAAACATCTAGCAATTCTAAATGCAACAGATAGGAACCCACAGCTTTTATATGTTTTCTTTACATCAAGAGCTAAATTGAGCAAGCATACACAAGACAGTTAATGTTTATTCAGTCATTTTATTATGTAATCCTGGCATACCTGTCAACTGTCCAGATTTTCACAGAATGTCCACATTTTTGCCTCATATTTTTGGTCTGTTTCTCATAAAATATGTGCTTGTCTGGCAAAGTACTAGGATTATTTGATGACTGAAGTCACTAAATAATGACATAGATTTGAGTTTCAGACTTCAAATCCTTTAGAAAATGTATTTCAACACATACTCTGTTACTCTAGCAACTTTCTAAGCTTATAAGAGCAATATTTAAAATCTGTCCCTATTTTTGGGCCTTTTGTCAGGCTTTGTCCAGATTTCTTGCACTAAGAGGTTGAGAGGTATGAATCCTGGAAATCCATTGGTCTGATTTTTTTCACTTCTGAGTATCATAGAATTATATTTAATGGTTATGAACTTGTATATTTTACCATACCTAAGCACATATCTACTGCTAGAACTAGATGACTAGTTGATAAGTAGTTTTTTTATATATACTTAAGCCATACTAGAAATTATAGTTTGTTTATTTAATTTTTAGTGCACATTGGCAGATAATGTACTGTCTAATTTGCTGTCTAATTTGCTGTCAGAGTTTCTATAGCTGATTGGACAGCTTGTTATGATGTCATAATTGGAAACAGTCTCTGATTTATGGCTTGGATTTTAAATAGTGAGCGTTAACTAAATTATAATAAGTTTTTTGGTTTATTTTACTTAGCCGTGTTTGTTGCCACTCAGTTTTTATCCTGGTTCTATTCTTTGTGTACAACATCATCCCAGCTGTGCAGTTGTTTTTTACTCTTTTGGAATTATTCTGCCAGTATTAAATGGTAATTTGCCTGAAGTATGAAATAAAACTTCAATCATTTATCCAGTCTGCAGATTAAGTAAATGAATCAGAAATATCTGTCAATTGACTTGGTACTCAAAAAGTATAAAATGATAGTTAGAAAAAAATTCTTGCATTATTACAGTTATTAATGAATGAATCAGAAGAAAACATAAAAAAATATTCAGAATAAAATTTTAAACCTGAGAGAGACGTGTAGACTTTTTTCATACATCTTTCAAACAAAGTTTTCAAGAAGAATGGACAGTAAGATACCATGGGCCCGATTACAAAAGACTTGCTCTTAGTGCAAGTGACCACTTCAACTGAGAGCAGGCTGAGAGCAGGTCCTTTGATGTACATATACAAATGTAGATGGATATCAGTTCTAAAATGCAGACAAAAACATCATTTCTTTTATTTGTCAATTAACTCTCAGTGTATGATTGGATATGAGAAAGTAAGTATGGGCTTAGGTCGATATTTCAGCAGTTCTCACATCATGGTTATTTAATACTGTGAGGTCATTGCTGAATTAGTTTAATACTTCACTCTGCTTCCTCGTTCTATAATCTTAAACTTTCTCAGAACAAAACATTGAATGCCATTTGTCATGGGTATGGAAAAATATTGCACCTTGCTAGGACTTTTGCTACTACTCCATTTTATAAGGAAATCAATAATACATTTATTTTCAACTTAGAAATATGCTCATTCATTAAACAACAAAAAAATGCAGATGGACATCGGTTGTAAAATGCAGACAAAAATCATAATTTCTTTTATTTGCCAATTAAAGCATAAAGATAAATCAACAGGGGAAATATGAATCACTAGTAATAAGAATGTTTTTTATTTTTAGTGCAGCTGTGATTTGGCATAGACATAACTAGATATTATAATTACACAATATGTAGTGCAGTTATATATTTTTCCTAGGCCCCTGAATCATAATGGCAAGTAGTTTTCTCTTCTGTTTGCTGTTACATTTAAAGTGTAGGACATCAAACAACAGAGCAAAGTTTCTTTTTTTTTTAGCAAGACCCACTAGAATCTTGAACCTGTAATTCTGACATCTCACTTTTATATTCATGAATTGCTTGTGATTTCTAATGCATCATATGTATGGAATAATATTTGCCTTTTATATTTTATGCACTCTTCTACAACATTTTGATACTAAAACTTAGGCAACATTTCATTAACAGAAACAGTATAATAATAATAATAATAATAATAGTAATAATAATAATAATATTTAAACATTTAGACCCAGAGCTTAAAATCCAAGATTTATACCGGGGAAGTTTAACAGCTACAGACATGTTCTCCTTTTGGTCAGACTGTCTTGCAACATATTAATGGTCCAGTGCATGGCATATTTATACAATTATGTTATATGTTTGACCTTTCCTTTGATTTCTCTTGCTTGGCATTTGCCAGTCTCCATGACTTCCCACTGTTCCTCTAGAGTTTCCTCTTCATCATCTTCACCAATTCCAGGCATTTGAGAAACAGATCAAACAGACCTTTTAAGTTCCATAATTCAACTTAAATTACATTTAGATTATTTATAATCCTCTAACCATGATAACCATACCTTGGTACTCTAGCAGTCTATATTGAGAGTGGCACCATTCCTTAAAATACTATTTTAGGTGGTGCTGGATATCTCCTAGAGCCATGTATACTCATTTGCATCTGACAGCTCAAAATATCAACTGAGAAGACTTATAACTGAGTTTGTATGTGCAGCTGTACATTATTGAGTATGTCTTTTATTATCAAAAGATGTTGGTCTTTTACTTGGATGACTGTGATATTGTCCTGCAATATAAACCAGGTAAGGAATGTTAGATATTCGTTTCATGAGGCGTACTGCACTGCCTCACCATAACCAACATCTGTAGCAGTACTTGGAAAAGTGGTACACAGTCCTGAGGAGGAGTATTCTGAAATACCACAGCCAGGCATCCAGGCCTGCAACCATAACTAGGTAGAATACAACTTAGAAAGATCACATTGATACAACATGTCTTACTGTAACCTAAGTTCTGAAAGAGAAACTAAATGCATTACTGCACAGTTTAATAAAATCCTACAGCAAAGTTATCTGGTTAGCTCATTTACATAAAAAATACAGCAATGCATAAAAAGTATAAGCAATCAGCTTAGGTTAAACCATTATGTCCCAAGCCCAATGACCAGCCACCCAGTGCAGAAACTCTACTAGATAAGCACAGAAAAGGATAAGCCTGTCACTGATTTAAGCCACTCCCCAGAGATTACAGCAGGAGCAGCACTTTGGATGGCTTTGCTCCTCTGCATGACCACCTCACCTATGTCCATACCATCAAGGAGTTTCCACCTGTGTGATGAGTAACCAGTTTACCACAATGTCAACAGGTGACAGAACTGCTCCCAGCAGCAACTCCAGTTACTGCAGGAGGTGAGCCAACAAAAGCTGAAGTTATGCATGGCAGTGGGAAAGGTGTTGTAATGATTGTGACCAGGTGTATGAGGGTCTGGGTATGTGCAGAACCTTAGGAGGAGTGCCATAAAAGAGGTAGGTGCTGTGGGCTGCAGAACAACAGCTACTAGTTTTGGGGTTCATGGACAGCACTGGGGAATTTTTTCATTCCATTGGACAAGCAAAATATTGTACATAAGGAAGTACTGCAGTAAGACAAAGTCCATTCATGCCATGCAGACTTCCTGCCTGTGTGACCAACCAGAAAAGTCATGGTGTGTTCAGTTTCCCCTGCAGTGGCCTTGGTCTATGTTCTTGAGACCATGCACTGTCCTTAAAAAAATTCTGTGCATGTCAGCAGTGACAACACCCACAGCTACTGCAAGTTCACCATCATTGGCCAATCTGTGGTGACACCATGACCCGCCCGTTCAGAGGTACAAAAGGTACATCCCTACATACACACATGCACATCAGCATCATGCATAACTTGAGAACTAACTGATAGCTTGTGTATCTACAGCTAAGGTTACACTCACAGTCATTTTGGTGACAGTGGGGACATCAACCCTGTAGGCAGAAAAAGACACCAAGCCACAAGTGCTGAAGCCAGCCTCACTCTTAACATGTGATCCATCAGAAAATGTGGATGTTGGTGTGGCCAAGATGGCAAGCTAGTAGCAGCAAAACATTAAGCTCTGTTTCTATTCATATTTTTCTCACAGGAAAAAAAATCAGTTTTATAACTAAAAACTATACTTTCTAAGTGTTTGTGATACATTAAGAACATTTCAGGATCACAGTTAAATAGAAAAAACAAATTCCTTGGACTTTCTGAAGTTTTTTAACCTGTCAGAAGTTCTTCACTTAAAGCTAGTCATGAGTCACTCGAAAGCCTCTATACATGAAAGTGGAATGAAGAAGGAACTGCAAACTCTTATTGCAAGTATTAATGATCTTTCTGTAAAAACTGACCAACTGGAAGTTAAAATGGACAATATAAAACAAGATAATAAAAAGCAAACAGAACTGCTGAATGAAATTATCAAAAAGCACTGAGATCAGATTACCTAAATAGAAGAATGATATAGATGGAAGGATGACAGAAAATGAAAATAATTTTGCTTTTCTCCTGAAACAAAAAAAAAAAAAACTTTTTTGCTAGAAAAAGTGGAAGATTTAGAAAGCAGATCAAGGAGAAATAATATAAGAATATTTGGAGTGCCAGAAAAAAAAGGTAACAATGTGTTACAGTTTTTGAATACTTGGCTGCCAAAGTCTTTAAACTTACCTGAGAGTCTGTTTTATGGAATAGAAAGACCGCATAGATCTCTCTCAAACATCACTACAACTAAAAATACTTCTTTACCAATATCTGTAATTGTAAAGTTTCTAACTACTCAGTACAAGGACTTGGTGCTCAGAACTGCCTGGTCACATCCACCAATAAAAATAAATGAAAGAAGTATCAGATTTGATAATGATTATATAGCTTAAGTCGTCTGGAAGACAAAAGAATGGATTAAAGGTTTGAAGAAAACTGGCATCAAAGCACAAATTTTATTTCCAGCATGAATAAAACTACATCTTCCTGATGGTCAGAAAACATTTTACACACTTGAGGATGCTTTAGAATTTGTACAGAAAAATAAACTTTTAGATAAAATTGAAGAAATGGACTGGTCTTTGATTAAGTCAGAAAGAAATGCAATTGACAATGGATGAACAATTAAAGGAAAAATAACTAAAATTTCAAAGAAAAATAGATTTTTATTATTTTGTTTATGTGTATTGTTATGCTATAAATCTATACCCCACCAAACTCTGAGAAGTCCTTCAATGATAAGATAATGCCTTTCTTTTTTCAATATGCTAACAAAATTAAAATTACAATAATAGTGTACTTCTGTGAATGACTACTGAAGCACAACATTAAATCTCTGATAGCTAATTGCAGAATATAGCTTAAGTTTACTAATAAATAAATAAACATTGGTTTATAACATTTCTTTTAGATAATAGTCATTTTTACTGCAGCATACATACATTGAATCTGTCTCTATACAGTGGCTTGGAATATGGATTTGTTGGTATAATAGTCTGCAAAGTAATGCGGTGATGCGAGTGATTCCATTCGTATTGGTTTCTTGATACTTTCATTCACTTGCTTTTCTGTTTACCTGAACCTTTTTTATGTAAAATTAATTTACACTCACTGAACACAGAAAATGAAAAAGGGATGGGGAATTGTTGAAACAATGGTGGCAATCAAAATATTGTTTCCGGACATGTTGAATAGTTAAATATTCAAAATGTCTTGCCTGTTTTGTTTCATGTGTATTTATCTTTTGGTTAGTTGCTTGCTGTGATGGTCACAAGCTTGTTTCAGTTGTAAGAAAGCTTTGAAATTATCTTCCCACTCGAAATTTTGTGTAAAACATTTTTCTCTTCCCTGGTGGAGTTGTGAGCCTCAGGAAGCAAGACAGAGGACCGAGGTGATATCGCTGATGCTTTGTAGCATCCAGGAATTTGAATTGACCTTTTGCCTTTCAGAAAAGTTTTAGAATGTCTAAACAGAGAATTAACAAAGTAAAGTCATTGCTCGTCACCAAAATTATAAATGAAGTCCAAGAAATACAGGAAACTGCATATGAGCAAAAGTGAAACTACTAATGAAAAGCTGTGATTTTAAGATGTGCCTACAGCTCACAGTAAATATAGCATTTATGGAAAATGATATAAGTGTATGCTGGATTATAGGAAGGAAGCATCTAATTCAAGACCTCAGTTTCACAACGTATTATTTAACTGCTAACATCTAATTAAAGAAGTTTGTTTCAAATGAAAACACAAATAACCAAAGGAACTCAGTATTTGTTATTATAATTTTGCAGCACCTTCTGCTTTCTGTGTATATTCATAATTGCTATTATCCATCCATCCCTAAAATCTGTTTCCACTAGGTCAGGTGTGCCACTTGGTGGGTGGGTGGGAACTACTTAATTAGTATAACTGAAAAGACCATAAAAGATAAGGAGTTGATATCTAGTTCTGTTGCGATGTCACTGTAGCACTGCCAAAGAAAGTAAGCTGAGTTATATCAGTTTCTATCCAACCTCTGACTCATACATGCACAGAAACAGACAAAAAAGGTACTGCCAAACTAGGTCAAGACCATACCATTTACTGAGCACACCATTATTCTCTCCATCTGAAAGAGTGACATCTGCATGGAGTAACTTCAGTATCTAAGTCTAAGGTACCAGTATAAGTAGTAGAAATGGCATTATCTTGTCATAGCTGTCTTTGATAAGTGTTGTCTCAGGTGTTTACATATATACTTGCATTCTAAATGAATGAAAGACATTCTCTTCATGGACCATGCTACTTGTCATTGCACAATGACTGAACAAAGCTACTGTAAACATATATGAACATGTTTTAATTTAAAAGCTTAATTGTGATGTTCTGAAATAAAATTAATGTTGAATAGTGATGTCAACCCAGAATGGATAAAAAATATATAGGCATTTAGAAACAATCACTTAACAAATAGTATAAATACTAGAAAGAGATTTTATATTTTTGGACTGGTTCTGATTGCTTATGCTGTAAAATAATTTTAAAACATAAGCATATAAAATGATTATATCATGTAGCAAGTTTGTTTATATTTGAATTATCTGTTAAAATGTCTCTTATGATTTATCTTAGAGTATTTACATATAACATATGATAAGTTTCCTGTCAGGGATGTTAAAATATTGAATGTAAATACAATGTGTGCTGCAGATTTAAATGTTCTTTCAAAAGTGATAGAGAATAAAAGAATAATACAAAGTATTGTTAATATACAGTAAGTTACCGATGTCTTTATTACTGTAGTATATACTTAAGTTGTTTCATAGTGAGGAGTTTTATACTCCTGTATGAATCAGACAGGTAAATAGGATTTTTTTTATTATTCTAAGACAATAATTTGAAAATATGTTTGGTATTGTCTAGCATGTTAAGCAATGGTTTCTTACAATGCTTGAACTAGTAATATTAAATTATATTATTCCAGTTTATAATAGTGTAAATATGTCATATTTAGTGATATAGACTAACATTCTTATTTTTTGGTCTATGAAAGTAAATCTGATTATTCTGAAATATTATACCATATTATCATATATGAATATGATTTTAAGTAATAGGTGAGGTAATTGAGCTATTTTTAATAATCTATATCTAAAAGTAAATAATAGATGTTATTAAGAAAGATCTTGCAATGCAGAACTTCTAAATAACATAGTTATATGTTTTATAACTATAAATAAGTATTGCAAGTTACATATTTAAACTGAAACACAGTGGTTTAGTTGAGACAGGTCTTTTGGCATTTTTGTTGTTGTTTATTACCCAGGTATATAATATATATTTATGATTTTAGTGAAACTTGATAAATCTTATTTCATTATATTACAAAAATAAGTCACACTTATTAAATTGAGTTATCTTTCATTAATAATAACTTGAATAGTAAATTACAAATTAGGCAGACTTAAGTATGATTGTAGTAATGGTTGTCTTTTAATTATGAAATAATTAGTTATTGAATATATTTATAGTAATGCAACATTATAATCTTTGAAAATATAGTCACAGAAAGAAATATTCAAATGTTAATATTCTGAAAAATAACATTAGAAATAGAAGCAATAGGATAGTGTGGATTGTGGTAAGGTGACGAATATGGGTGGTTTGCATAAATTTGTTTGCAAACCAGGAATATACTATTCTGTGTTATTAGATGTAAATGTTTTTTTTACTAGTTTATTGTTAGTTAGATTCATGACTCTGTCCATAATGAGATGTAATCAAAATAATTTTTATTTCTTACTTCAAAACCATAACATAATGTTAATCCAAATAACGCCAAAACGCCAAAAACCACAATAACTCGTAGCCAGCAACACAAAGCGAGATCCCAGAACACAGCTCCTCAAAGTGAAAAGTTTATTCAATGAGAAATGAAACCACCATTAATGCCTTTAAAATCATAAAACAAACAGCGTTTTCGTCAAATTAATCGACTTCATCAGATGACCAGTACACTTGCAACTCATCTTTTTATAATAACATCTATTAACTCATTTAATCAATTAAAAACAAATTCTTATAGGTTCATAGGTTCATACTAGGCTATCTGCCCAAGGGCATTTATAAGCCTAGCCCATAGTTATTTGGCTTTTGCCACCCCTTTAGTTTGAATAAAACTATGCCTATTATTTTGCTGTGCCTCTGTCAAGCAGTGACACTGAAGTAATCCCTGGGGTATATCTGCGATCCCCCATCCATTGGTCAAGATTCCTCTTGAACAAGGTCAGCGAGGTGCTCTGCCTCACATGTACCGGGATTTTGTTCCACAGCATAGGGAGTCTCTGGGTGATGAATCTGTCCCTCCAGCATGTTCTATTAATAACCGTGTCAAAGTTTAAGTCTCCGCCCTTGTGGTTCTGAGGGATCTAGATTTTTGAGGTGAAGCATATTCATCAAATCAGGGTTTGACATGGCCTTATATGTCAGGCACAGGTCACCTCTGAGCAAGCGGTATGAGACTGAATAGAGCTGGAGTTCTTTCAGTCGGGCAGCATAAGACATATTTTTGAGACCCTTTATCCTTTTGGTGAGGAACTTTTGGGGCCTTTCCAGCTGCTGCAGGTGTATGGTCAGATACATTCCGAATGGGGCATTGTACTCAATCATAGGTCTAATGAGTGATGAGTACAGGCGATGACCTCCCTTGATCTAGATGTGAATCCCTTCATGACCAGGTGGGCAATGTAGAAGGTTTTCCTAACTACTTTAGCAACATGAGTGTCAAACGAAGGCTACTGTCAACCTGGGTCCCCAGATCCCTGATGACTTCTTCTGTGCTCAGTGGATTGCCACCTATATGGTAGCTAGGGGTAACCTTGTTTTTCCCGAAGGGTATGACTATGCATTTCTTGGCATTTAACTTTAGGCCATGGCTCTGGCACCAGTTATCCGTTTCTGTGAGGCCCTTCTGAAGGATATCTGTGTCAGATGTGTTTTCGACTATGGCCCAGTTTGCAGTCATCTGCAAACTTTGTCAGCCATAACCCTCCTGTGTTTGCTTGTACTTCAGAAAAGTAGATGCCGAACAAGAGTGGACCCAGGACTGAGCCCTGTGGGACACCACTTGTGACAGGCTTTGAGTCTGACATGGCTCCAGCAACTCTGACCCTGTGGGTTCTGTCACTTAGCCAGTTTGCAACCCATCTTGTGATGTATGGGTTTACATTCAAGCTGATGAGTTTTTGATGATACCTGAGTGGGGTATTGTGTCGAAGGCCTTTGCCAGGTCAAGGTAGGCTGTATGGACTGCCTTTCCTCATCAATGGCCTTGGTGACTGTCTCGAAAAAGTCAACCAAGTTTAAAAGGCATGATCTGCCTTTGACAAAGCCAAACTGGGTTGGATCCAAAGTCTGCAAGTTCCCTATGTCTTTATTTATGAGTTCCATTATGATCCTCTCCATGGCTTTGCAGATAAGGCTTGTCAAGCTAATGGGATGGTAATTTCCAGGGTCGGTGGAGGCACCGCCCTTGTGCAGTGGGACCACAGTGCGCCACTCCTTGGATCCTGAGGTGAGGCTAAGATTAAACAGCTGTCCTAACTGCGGGTTTAATTCCTCATTGAGTTCATGGAGCACACAGCCGGGGACACCATCTGGTCCCATGGATGCTGTGTTTTGTGCTTTGGAGAGAGCAGTTCTCACCTGGGCGTTGGAGATGTTTGGGGGCTACAATCCTCTGGTATAGATATCTCTCCTTTGGGGAGGGGGAGGAGTTTGCACTGAACCTGTCAGCCAGTATGTTGGCAATGTGTGTAGGTTCAGTAATCTTCACATCATTTTGAACTAATTCTGAGCATATCTGGGAGTTTCCTCCTAGGTTTCTAACATAGCTAAAGAAGGCCTTATGATTTTCTTTTGAATCCTTGGCGATTTTTCTCTCAAAATTTGCCTTGGATGATTTTATGAGAGCTCTTAGTTTTTTACTTATAATGATCAAAGGTGTCTTACCTTTCAAGGATTTTGCTCTATCTTGTAGTAGCTTCCTCCTTTTGTTGTAGAGCTTGTTTATGGCTGGGGTCCACCAGACTGGACGCTTGCCTTTGGTACAAAGAGTCTTAGTTTTGTTTGGGATTGCCTGATCCATGCAGTCCTGTAGGTGCTGGTAGAAGGCATTTGTAAGTGATTCAGCGGTTTGAGTAATGTTTACCACTGGCTCAGGGGCCTTAAAGGAGACCACACTAGTTTTTAGAAGTGTGAAGTCGGCTTTTGAGAAGTTTTTCACTGTGGTCTTTTTTATTTCAGGTGGGGCGGGATGAGGACCTCCAGCGAGATTAGTTTATGATCTGATCTCACCAGTGAGGGGTATACTTCCGGTGTTGAACATTGTGATCCCATGTTCGTGATGATGAGATCAAGTATGTTTTCTCCTCTTGTGGGGATGGTGACTAGTTGTTCCATGGCATTTGAGTTTATGAACTCCAGGAACCTTTGGGCTAGAGTGTTTGGGCTTGAGTAGTGTTCCCAGTCTATATTAGGGTAGTTGAAGTCACCTAGTATGATGGTGTTTGGAGATACATTTATCCCTCCATTGTTTTCAGGAAGGCCATGTGAGGTTCCTGAGTTTGAGAGGGTGGCCTGTAACATGCTACAAATTGCAGAGCAGTCTTGCCTATGGTTAATTGCACCTGGATGGTGCCTCGAGTGCGTGCATCTTGAGATTGAGACTTCTGGCATTGAGCAGCATTACCCTTAGTTTTTACTTTTTGTGTTCTAGGGTGGTAGGTTTAGAATTTGAGCCTTGCCTAAAAAAGGCACTATGGGGGTGGCAAGAGCCTTTGCCAATATCCGGAAGCCTAGGGGTGACAGGTGCAAGCCGTCCCTTAAGCAGCGTGGCTTGTCCAGCATGTCATCCCAGGCAGACAGACATTGGATCCCCTTTGAATGACACCAGAATTTAAGCCAATTATTAAAGCTGATCATCTTATCACTGTATTGTGGCATCATTCTAGGTGAAGGTAGGATACTGCTCAAGGTCAGGGTCATACCTGCCTGGGCTACATAATCAGAGAGCTCCTCAATGTCTCTTTTCATGTAGTCCAAGGAGGTACGTCTCAGGTCGTTGACACCAGCGTGGACAATGACTGAGTCGTACTTGTACCTGCTGTTGAGAGACCTGAGTGCTTGTGTTATGTGGCGGATTCTAGCGCCCGACAGGCAGCTTACTGTGACCTTCTCCTTACTCAGTCTGGTGAGCGGGACGTCAGTGTGTCTGACTATGGAGTCACCTATGACAAGTATGTTTGGTGTTGTATTTGGCCTTAAGGGCAGTGACTGCTTTGCACACTGATTTTGTTGTTTATGTGTTGTTTGTGTGGTGTATTGAGTTTGCAGTTGCTTGGGTGTCTGCTTTGGAGGCCTCTGCTGTTTAGGTAAATTTTTACTCAGAGCCTCTGAGTATGTCTTAGTGTGTTTATGTGTTTGATTCAGTGGTGTGGTTGAGTTATGTGAGACTGGTATTGTGGTGTGTGTAGTTGCCTTCTCCTCCTGCCTGGTCTTGCCAGTCCTGAGTTGAGAGAGCTCAGCCTCCAGTCTGGCTAAATAGCTGCATCTCTCACAAGTGTTAGTGTTACATGGGAGGAGGAGATGGTTGTCCGTGTACATGAGGCAATTGTAACATTGTCTCAGAATTCCCAGATTCACCAAATGGGCAGGAGAGTACGCCAGCATCTGACCCTTCGACATGCTAGAAAGAATTATGAGTTGGTATGAGACAGAAAAGTAGTGGGCTTAGCAGGGAAGTGGGCACTCCTGGGGGTTTTGCTAGTGAGAGATTTGTATAATATAGGAGTGCTTGACCTGCAAAGAGAATGCTTATAAGACAAGGGATATGCTTATAAGACAAGTGCTGAGCTTTTTGAGAAGAAAAAGCTATTTGGAACAAGTGCTGCACTTTTTAGTGTAGGTGTAAACTGTTTAGGTTCCTAACAGAGCAGTTCTAAGGGAAAAATTGAAGAACAGACTTTCTGGAGCCAGAAAGAGTTTAACCTTGTTTAACCGGCGCTGCCCGATGCTGCTCTAGTGGCAACTCCGCACTAAATCGCGCTAAAGCACGTTAAAGCGTGCTTGATAGCAGGGGCTGGAAAGAAGCAGGAATAGACCCAAAAGGGAAAATAAAACTACAGTTTCAAGTCAGTAACCACCTCTACGGGGGGCAGGGAAGGCAAAGTTTGTCTTGACTGTCCAATAAAAACATGTTACAAAAAGTTAAAATGTAAGATGAAATGACATAAAGAAACACTTTAAAAAATGCTTTAAAAAATGCATGTTATGCTTGAAATTCAAGAGTTTTTACACAAATGGAATATTTATTTCATCTATCTTACTATTTATCAAGAATTGATTATTAGGAATCTTTTCTTGAATAAATTAATATTTAATCTGTACATTTATAAGCTATAAAAACTCTATTTAGATATTAATTGATTATTATAAATCATGTTTAAAAATCTTGTATATATGACAATATTTAAAATGAATATATATAGGACATGAACTCAATTCAGTCTTAAAAGGGGGAAATGCATATAGTATGTATCCATGAAGAAATATATATAAAATGTGCATATTTAGTGACATCTGGTGGTGGAATACCATTATTACATCCTTTTCCTATAATTTAGCTGCTCTTAATCTAAGTAGTGGCAGTATAGAAATTTTATCATTTAACCCTGGAAATTTGTCTGAATTCAAGGTCAACTGCCACCACAACTCTCTATATTCCACTCTGTCTTCCCAAGGGCCACCCCTGATGTCTTTTTTAACTTGTTCAATTATTAAAAATTTGTATTTATATTCCCTACATGTTTTACTGTGTTTATAAAGTGCATTGCTTTCTTTACCCTTCAATATATCGTACATATGTTCATAAATCCTTCTTTGGAGAGCTCTCTCCGTCTTCCCTATATAGAAGGAGTTACAATTTTCACAAACCACTAAATATATTATACCTGTGGACTCACAGTTGAAATAATCAGGACTATATATCCATTTATTCCTACTCACTAGGAAAAGTCCTTCCTTGTTTAAAACATGACAACACTGTCTGCAACGTCCACATTTATATGTACCTGTTTTAATTTTATTATTGCTTTTCCTATTACCACACTTAGTTTCTAAAATATTACCTAAACTTCGGGAATTCTTGTATATAACCTTCTTAGGAAAATTGTCCATGCCTTCTATATCTGTTAAGCATGTAAATCTATTCCATTCTCTAAAAAATATTTTTCTAACTCCATTGTTCAACCCATTATATTCAAGGATCAAGGCCCGAGTGAAATCCTCACCCTTTCTGGGTTTCTCATAATTTGAGTCTTTACCACCTTCACTTTCATCCCTTATTTCATCTGTACCTGTACTGCAATATAGGGGGGCAAATCTATCTTTTCGCCCTTTCTCCACTTCTTTCCGAATTCCTCTGATAAATGACACAGGATAGCCTCTATCTTTGAACATGTTTTCTAATAAATCACATTCATTCTTAAAGTCCATATCCGAACTAGTCATCCTACTCCCTCGGACAAACTGTCCTTTAACAATGTTTTTTTACAGTGTTTAGGATGAGCACTTTGATAGTGCAGATAGGAATTGCAAAAGGTGTCCTTCCTGCGTATTTTGGTTTCAAATTTACTACCCACTTTATACATTTCCAAATCCAAGTATGTCATTTTGTTTTCAGATATTTTGTGGGTAAATTTTAAAAAACAGGTAGTGTTGTTTATATATTTTATAAATTCATCTAATTTATCTAACCCTGCTGTCCAAAAAATTATAATATCATCCAGGAATCTTTTGTAGAGAATCCAGGATGATTTGTATTCGGAATTTATATTGTATTGTTCCTCCCATTTTGCTAATACAAGGTTTGCATAGGAGGGGGCACAGGCTGCCCCCATAGCAACACCTTTGATCTGCTGGAAAAACTCACCTTTGAAATAGATGTAATTATATTTTAGAACAAGGTCGATAAGCCATAGACTTGCTAGTTTGTCTTTGTGTGTCATTTTCTCATATTCAAATACAATTTCCTCTAACATTTCTTTGCCTTCCAAATGAGGGATGGAGGAAAATAAATCTACAACGTCAATTGTAATGAATAAAATATTGTCCTGCCACTTACATTTATTGAGACATTTTAGTAGGTCCCATGAATCCTTTAGTATACTGGTTTTATTGATCCATATGGGTTTTAATTTGGAATCAACATATTTAGCTAATGTTTGCGTCTTGGAACCTTCAGCTGATACTATAGGGCGGAGTGGGGGATCCTCCTTATTTTTATGTATTTTTGGGATCCCAAAGATCGTGGGTATCCTAGGTTTATCAACTTTTAAAAATTGATAACTTTTATGATCTATTAATTCTTCCTGCAACATATCGAAAAGATCCAAATCAATCTTGTTGTAGGAAATATTAATCTCATTTAGAGATGCAGATACATATCTATCCTCTTCCCATAACAGGGAATACATCTTACTGTCATACAACATGTTATCCATAATGACGATACCTCCGCCCTTATCAGGTTTCATGACCCTTATGTCAGGATTATGTTTCATATCATATAACAATTCTTTCTCTTTTTTAGTTATATTCTCTTCCTTGTTACATCTATTACTATATTTCCTAATTTCACCTTCCAGGATTTTCTCCAGGTTCTTTAACTGTGGGTGAAGTGGGGGATTGTATGTGGTTTTCCTTTTCAAACCCTCATTAGAGCCAACATACAGGTTAGGAAGGGAAATACTGAAGTTCACTTTCCTCAAAAACAGGTTTATATCCAAAATAATTTTAGTAACATCACCTTTACAAAAAGGAATAAATTTTAAACCTTTGGAAAGTAAGGTAAAATGTTCTTTTTTGATTGTAATTTTACTGAAGTTGTAAATGGAAAAACTGTCCCATGTATGACATTGTCCTACAGCTACTATCAGTCCCTCATTAGAATCATCATTATCTGGAACAGGGTGGGTTGAGAGGGTATTTAGTATCTCCCCGTCCCCCTTCTCCCTCCATTCCTCTGAAAATTTGTATATTGAGGAGCCTGTCTGTTCAGTAGCCTTTCTGACCTCCTTAAAGGGGGAAAGGTTTGGTCATATTCCCTATCATACTCAGGATATAGTTCATCCCTATTATCTGGTACCCCCAGGTAAGGCTCCATATCAAGGGTATCCCTTCTATCTTGATAATTTTGATAATCACTATGTTGGTAACTAAAACCTCGAGGCTTAGGGTAACAGGTTAAATTTTCATACTCTTTCACATCCCTTTGTAGTTTTTTTTTATTTTTCTATTGATTATAACATTACATTTTTGGTCAATGTCCTTTCTTATGTCATAATACTTTCTCTTTTCATCCTGTATTCCAAAAAGTAAATCATTATGTATGTACTGGTCCAAAATTTCTATATCTTTATGTAAAGCTTCCTGCACTCTACCATTTTCCTTTATAATTAACCTAAGTACATCAAGACCACAATTGTTAAAGACTTCAAATAACTCTTTATAGTACTCAGTGTCATATGTAACATTGTTGGGAAACTTAAAAACTCTTAGGCCCTTAGGCACAATATTCCTAGATATACATTCCCTTAAATATTCATTCTCTATTTCTAATGATCTAAATTTAAACATTAAATTTTTCAGATGTTCCAGTTTGTTTTTGTAGGTACCATCCCTAAAGTTCCGCTGTCCATTTTGTGTATCTTGAGGGTTAAGGTTGAAATTAAACTGAGGTTTAGACCTTAGCCAGTCTTTGGTATTTTTATAGTTAATATCGTCAGAAAACACAGTACCTTGTGGGGGCGGAACGCTCTTATTTTTACTTCCTTCCATATTACTGCCCGTAATTCCATGGTTGCTGATTTGTAAAATGTTAGGTGTATTTTCTGGTTGAAAAGTATCTCCAGGGTCGCCGACGCCACCTCTATCGCCAATAAGCTCCCCTTGGTTGCGACAGTTGTTCCTCATATCCTCATTACTATTGCGCAAATTACCAGGGCAGATTTGTTTATTCGATGCTCCCAAAATGGACAGACTGAGCGGTGTGAGGATGTTAATAAGCTCTGTAAGCTGCCCGATGAGCTTACGGGTCTGTCCCACATCATCAGAGCTCCTCACTTCCTTTGGAGGCGTGTCCTCCATCTCGCTGCTACTATTAATCCAAATAACGCCAAAACGCCAAAAACCACAATAACTCGAAGCCAGCAACACAAAGCGAGATCCCAGAACACAGCTCCTCAAAGTGAAAAGTTTATTCAATGAGAAATGAAACCACCATTAATGCCTTTAAAATCATAAAACAAACAGCGTTTTCGTCAAATTAATCGATTTCATCAGATGGCCAGTACACTTGCAACTCATCTTTTTATAATAACATCTATTAACTCATTTAATCAATTAATCAATTAAAAACAAATTCTTTTTCTTGACTGTCCAATAAAAACATGTTACAAAAAGTTAAAATGTAAGATGAAATGACATAAAGAAACACTTTAAAAAATGCTTTAAAAAATGCATGTTATGCTTGAAATTCAAGAGTTTTTACACAAATGGAATATTTATTTCATCTATCTTACTATTTACCAAGAAATGATTAAGCATTTTTTAAAGTGTTTCTTTATGAAAAACACAGTAAAACATGTAGGGAATATAAATACAATTTTTTAATAATTGAACAAGTTAAAAAAGACATCAGGGGTGGCCCTTGGGAGGACAGAGTGGAATATAGAGAGTTGTGGTGGCAGTTGACCTTGAATTCAGACAAATTTCCAGGGTTAAATGATAAAATTTCTATACTGCCACTACTTAGATTAAGAGCAGCTAAATTATAGGAAAAGGATGTAATAATGGTATTCCACCACCAGATGTCACTAAATATGCACATTTTATATATATTTCTTCATGGATACATACTATATGCATTTCCCCCTTTTAAGACTGAATTGAGTTCATGTCCTATATATATTCATTTTAAATATTGTCATATATACAAGATTTTTAAACATGATTTATAATAATCAATATCTAAATAGAGTTTTTATAGCTTATAAATGTACAGATTAAATATTAATTTATTCAAGAAAAGATTCCTAATAATCAATTCTTGGTAAATAGTAAGATAGATGAAATAAATATTCCATTTGTGTAAAAACTCTTGAATTTCAAGCATAACATGCATTTTTTAAAGCATTTTTTAAAGTGTTTCTTTATGTCATTTCATCTTACATTTTAACTTTTTGTAACATGTTTTTATTGGACAGTCAAGAAAAAGAATTTGTTTTTAATTGATTAATTGATTAAATGAGTTAATAGATGTTATTATAAAAAGATGAGTTGCAAGTGTACTGGTCATCTGATGAAGTCGATTAATTTGATGAAAACGCTGTTTGTTTTATGATTTTAAAGGCGTTAATGGTGGTTTCATTTCTCATTGAATAAACTTTTCACTTTGAGGAGCTGTGTTCTGGGATCTCGCATAACATAATGTTCGTACAAAGGTTTGTTTTCAAAAATATGAATAAATGTACTCAGCTTACACAACCAAAAAACTTTAATATAAAAATAAAAAACATAGAGTAAGCGCTTTCACAACCACAAACTGTCTCTTCATCAAACTACTGGCAGTTAAAAGTATATCCTTATATACGACATTAATTACATCATTGATTAATGAATTAATAATCTGATATAAGGATATAGTGAAGGCTCTTTAAAAGAACACTGATCAGCTGATAAAAATGTAAAAAAGTTATATAAACAACTTTTAAAAAATTAAATACATACTATTCTATTCTTCAATTCATTTTTAATGTCTGAGACGTCTGAGTTTTAGGAAAGGTTTCACAGAAAAAGCACCATTGAGGCCAGGAAATCTCTCTGCATTAAGTAGGAGAGTCTACTTCTGTCCAGCTGCCTCAGTGATGCTATCAATATCTCCTCCTCCTCGGGGATTAGCATCTGTGACTTGAATGACAAAAAACCTAAAAGTGTGTGAGGAATCTGTTTGCATAACATGGTTGGCTAATGCATTACTTTCTTTCAGATTTCTGATGTCCCTGATGTGTTCCAGAATCCCGTACTTTAATAACCTGTTGGTTTTCCCTGCATAAAATGCATGACACTCTCTGCAGTAGGCAAAATATACTATATTTGTAGTATGACAATCGGCATAAAAAATAATTCTAATAGTAAAATGCCTAGAGGGATGTGTGTAAAATGTGTTTTTTTGTGTATGCTACTACTTACACGATTCACGTCAGATTTCTTCAAACACACATCTAAAAACTCAATTTCATTGTGAGAGTACTTAAAACTGAATTTCAGAAAGTCAGTCATCTTATGCATATAGTCAATCAATTTTTCAAGTTCTTCAATATCACCTCCCCAAAGCAGAAAAATATTGTCTACAAAGTGTACATACCATAGAATGTGTTCATAAAAAACATTAACTGTTGACAAAAGTGTTGTCTGTTCCCACTGTGTTAGAACCAAGTTGGCGTAGCTGTTGGCATAAGCAGTGCCCATAGCCACACCAACTTTCTGCAGGTAAAAGTCATTTTCAAAAATAAAAACATTATTCTCTAATATAATTTCTAATAGAGTACAAATAGTTCTGACCTGATTATCATCAAAACATCTGTTCAGAGTTAAAAAAAGATCTAATCATATCAACACCCCATTCATTTGGGATAGATGTAAATAAAGACTCTATATCTAGTGTGACAAAAATATAGTCACTGTCTAAAGTAGATAGTCTATTATGCAGTCTTTGTAAAAAAAGTTTTAGAATCTTTTAGAATAGTATAGCAACCATCTAGGAATGTGTGCAGATTGTTTTCCACATAAATGGATAGAGGTTCGGTGCACCAACCTCTACCAGATACAATAGGTCTCATAGATGCTAGGGACCTATTTTTGTGTATCTTAGGTAAACCATAACTTTGGGGAACTATAGGATTCACTGGATTAAAGTACTTAAACAAGTCTTCATTAATTAACCCTGTCATAAGCAGGTCAAAAATTAAGAAGGAAACTTTTTCTGTAATGCCAGTGACAATTCACTTAGATATACACTGATAATTAACAGCATCTTGCAGTAGCACTTTCATTTGGTTCAAATATAAATCTTTATCGAGAACAACAATTCCACCACCCTTGTCTGCAGGTTTAATGTTAATAGAGTGCATATTCTTAAGTTCATGGAGAGTATCAAAATCTTGACTGGTCATATTACAAAAAGTAGCTCTAGTGCCTGTTTCAAATAAAGTCCGAAATTCAGTTTCACAGACATAAATAAAAGTTTGAATGACAGCATTCATAATGGGAACAAACATGCTAGGTTTTTTATAACTAAAGGCATCATTTATGTTGTTATTGAACATGCCCTTTAATGATAACTTTCCACCTAATGGTCTGAGGTCCTTAAGCATTTCAGCATGATCCGCAGACTTAGCAGGAATAAAGGAAAGACCTTTATTTAATAACGGAGTATGTTCTGTTGTTAACTCAAAGAAAGAGATATTAAAAATCAAACCTGTGTTTAGTAGCGGTGCCTTTTCACTGACTGGGGGTTCCGTTCGATACTGTTGTTTCTCTGAAGCTTGCCTTTCCTTGTTAAGCTCCTCAAGCTGCTTCTGATAAGAAATCAGAAAGAAAGTAATGCATTAGCCAACCATGTTATGCAAACAGATTCCTCACACACTTTTAGGTTTTTTGTCATTCAAGTCATAGATGCTAATCCCCGAGGAGGAGATACTGATAGCATCACTGAGGCAGCTAAACAAAAGTGGATTCTCCTACTTAATGCAGAGAGATTTCATGGCCTCAATGGTGCTTTTTCTGTGAAACCTTTCCTAAAACTCAGATGTCTCAAACATTAAAAATTAATTGAAGAATAGAACAGCATGTTTTTAATTTTTTAAAAGTTGTTTATATAACTTTTTTACTTTTTTAACAGTTGATCAGTGTTCTTTTAAAAAGCTGTGTAAATATTAGAAGAGTGTTGCACCACAGATATTAGTGTTTCGTTTAAATTTTCAAGCTTACTAAACCTGTAGGGTTCTTCAATTTTATGTTTGTTTTTTTTCTGTTTTTATGAGTTCTACATGTTTTAAAGCTGTGGAATTATAACGCCATTTGATTTTTACAATAGCAAAGCTTTATGTTTTATATATTGTGGATTTAATATGGCAAAAGGCTGTTATTGAAGCTGCTGCTTTGAAGCTGCTTTTTCGTCATTTTGGTTGTTTAGTAAGCTTAAAAATTTAAACGAAACACTAATATCTGTGGTGCAACACTCTTCTAATATTTACACTGCTTTTGTTCTGCTGAGTGTTTTTTAGCGGAATTCACTTCTTTCCTTGGACTTCTTTTAAAAAGCCTTCACTATATCCTTATTATCTTAATTGATTAATTAATCAGTGATGTAATTAATGTATATAAGGATATACTTTTAACTGCCAGTTGTCTGATGAAGCGACAGTTTGTGGTCATGAAAGCGCTTACTCTATGTTTTTTATTTTTATATTAAAGTTTTTTGGTTGTGTAAACTGAGTACATTTATTCATATTTTCTACAGTTTTCTTCTGTACTCAGCTGTACCCTCAAGTTGTTTTTTGTGTCTCTTGTTTTCAAAAATGTCAACTTATAAATGTATTTCATTAAATGTTAATGGCCTTAATAATCCCATGAACAGTGGTTGTCTACTCAGATATCTTAAAATAAATGAATCAGTCTAGTTTTTTTTTTTTTTAAAATAAACATATTTATTTAAAAAAAAAGACTTGGAAAAGCTATTATTCAAAGATTATTCCATACTAATAGACTCTCATTATAGTTCAAAAAGAAGAAGCACAATTGTGAAATCCCTGATTATGCCTAGAGTTGTAGATACTTACTCAGAAATGGCATGATGGTATTGGTGGCTACTGAGATAAATAAAATGTTTTATACATTTGTAAATATGAATCCCAGCACTGGATCTAAAACAGCAAAAAAGATATTTAGATGTCATAAATATATATGCAAAAGGAGAAATTTTACCAGCCGGTGATTTTAATTGCATCATATCAGAAAGAGATGCTACTAAAGTTAAAAAAATAAAGACAACTGCTGCCACCAAACAATTAAAGCATTTTACAAATATAATGAATTTACAAGATATATATGATTTAAAATTGGCTAATGCCCTTAATTATACTCATTACCCATACATATTTGGTACACAAACAAATATTGAAAAAGTCTTTACATCTAATAGACTGTATTTTAAAATTGATGAAGTACAAATAATTTCATACCCATTGTCAAATCACAGTGCTATTTCCTTTGACTTTAATATAAAATCTAATAATTTAATTTATTGTTAAAGAATTCCTGCTTATATAATACAAATTAAAGGATGTAAAGATTGGCTATTAAAAGAAGTACATTTGTTTATGGAATTTAATAGTAATAAAGAAGTTACTGATGCTAAATTATGAGATACCCTAAAAGCATATTTATATGGTAGAGTCAAGAATTGGTATCTCTGTAAAAGAAAAAAAATGGAACAGGGAATTAATTGAAATACAGCTAAAAACTGATAATCTCAAACCTGACAATAACAAAGTAAACATTGAACTGAAAGATCTAAATCAAAATTACTTAGAAATATTGAATCATAAAGTGTCAATAAATATGGAAAAAAATGAAGATTCAGTCTTATTCTATTAACCTCAGAAATTTACACAAATTAGCCATAAAATCTAAAAGAACAGGTACTATAAATCAGATAAATAAGATTATATACAAAACTAATGATAAAACCAGAAGAGCCACAGATTTAAAAGGCATTCTAGAACATTTTAGAAAACATTACAGACTAATTAATAATAGTAAGTTAATACTTGATAATGACAAATTAACTGATATTTTTACGAGATAATATAAAGCATAAATTAACAGATGAACAGAATATTATTTTAAATAAATCTGTTTCATTAAGTGAATTGAAACAGCAAATTAAAAATTAAAAAAACAAGGCCCCAGGTTTGGATAGCATATTATCTGAGATACATAAATTAATTCCTAATAGTATTCTAAAAACTCTTTTAAAAGTATTTAAAAGATCAAAAGTATATTAAACCTGCCTCTTTCTTGGAAATAATATCTCCTATTTTGAAAGAAGGAAAATACCCAAAACTTTGCTCATCTTATCATTCAATTTCTCTTCTCAATGTTGATTATAAAATATGCATGTCAATAGGTGAAGAGATTAAATAACACAATGCCAAAATTAGTTGAAGAGGACCAAACTGGATTTATTCTGTGTAGGACAGGTCAAGATAATACTATTAAACTTGTATCTCCGATGGATGTTGCTAACAAAAGTATGAAAGAACTTTAGATTATACGCTTAAACCTAAGCAAAGCTTTTGATTCAATTAATTGGGATTACTTATGCAAAGTACTTAATATAACTTTTCATTGGATTTTATAGATTTGATAATGAAATTGTATAATAACTCATCTTATGTTAAAATTGTTTCATTCATATCTAATTCTTTCAAAATATTTAAAGGAACAAAACAAAGATGCCCTTTGTCTCCTTTATTGTTTGCTGTATCATTAGAACCTTTTGCAACATCTATCAAATCAAATAGATAAAGGGTTTTTCCATAAACATTAAGTATAATTCCAAAATGCAGTTATTCATAGACAATATCCCACTAACTCTTGGTGATATTGAGTCTTCATTAGAGCACATCATTAATTCAATAAAACACTTTTAAAGGATCTGAAATTTAAGTTTTAATCACAGTAAAACAGAAATATTATTAATAAAAAATTAAATACCTTTTTAAGAAATTCTAAGGAATTCAACTGAGAAAATACCTTAAATATTTTGAAATCACTATAAAAATACCTGGAAAGACGCGACACACACTAATTATAAAATATTACTAAATTTGTTAATAAAATTAATAGAAAAGTGGAACATAATGTATCCTGGAAGATAGCCTTGCCTTAATAAAAATGGTTATTCTACCAAAAGTATTATATTACATACAGTCACTAATCTTAATGCCATCCAATAAAATTATTAGACAATTAAATTCTATATTAAGTGTTTGTGGAATCCTCAAAAACCAAGAACAGAAATTGATTGGCATGTTAAATATGGGTAGAAGGTGGAATTGGGTTTCCTAATATAGCTTTATATGCTAAATCCACAATTTTAAATATAATATATCACTGGCTAAATTCATCATGTACTTCAAATTAGAAGTCACTGCATGAAGAACTTTTATTTTCAAGTAATATAGTTGAAACAAATACAATATGTAGTTCAAACATTAATAAAATTTATTACATTATTAAGGGTTTTTGTATAAATAATAAAACTTTTCCTGTTCCTATTCCATATATTAATTACATCTTAAATATTTTAGGAAATTAATGGATAGTAACTATATTTAA